>NC_135856.1:24832591-25115091 GCF_031162955.1 Sander vitreus | reverse complement strand
ATCTTATTACAAGTACAATTGTGTCATAATAACCGTTAAACAACGGCCAAAGTTATGAAAACTAAGACCTTAGTTGTAACATACTGGATTTTGTGTGTTTCTTCATTGACAGTCTAAGGTTCAGGCCATTCTCATTACATCAGCTCATGCAGTAGTGGATATATATATATATATATATATATATATATATATATATATATATATATATATATATATATATATATATATATATTATACCGAAATTCAATCACTCCAAACTTGAATTTTTGTGATCAAAAACACACATGAACACATGGTATAGAGCTTCTAGGATTCCTCAGTTCAATGTGTAAAACTTGCTTTTCTTATTTGAAAAAAATGTGCAGTGCAGTAAGTCAAGGCCAGACCGCTCCTAATGCCAGGTGTTTTATAAAATACATTCAGTTCAGTTTATCAAATGGACTCAAAAATTACAATTTTCGTACTACTGTAATAAAAGCCAAACTGTCCCTCTGTGCGTGTACATGAAACAAACAAAGAGACATGCGGGGGCTCTTTGATCAGTCAATCCGTAAACAAACCCTGATGCAGAAGCCCTGCAATTGGGTATGTGCAGATCAAACTGTGTCAAATCATCAACGGGCGAATAATAAGCTCTTGTTCTCTGAAGGGCAGCAGTCATAGCAGCACCATCAATTAGACTCCAGAGTTTTTCCTTTCTACTGATCGTGAGCTGAGTGAGTCAGACTCTGCTTTGTCCTGTACCATGCCTTCAAACTTGGCTGTTTACATTATTGTGAAGATGATGGAGAAATGAACGCGGATTGTTTTTGAAAAGTGTTGAATTCTGAAGGGGTTAAAATCAAACATACACTGCCATGTTGATGGGTGGAAATTGTGCCTGATTTTTTATTTATTTATTTATTACCTGAAGTTTGTACCAATACCGTTGGCAGTTGGGACGTTCTTGGTGAGACATCTTTGTATGGCATATTTGAACATATGGCTGTCCTGGCACTGTTTGAGTTGTTTATATTCTGTCCCTGAATGTGCGGCCACATAGGTAGAAGCTTCGCAACTATGGATGAAGTTTGCAACATCTGTTTTTTGTCTGCTCCTTCTTGTTAGTGCATGCCTCACGTTGTGCACAAGAGTATTACCCTCAAACACTTCTGTCCTCTTTGTTTTAAGCTCTATTGGGACCCCCCCTTGCAAAAAATTATGTTTTGGAAGGCAAGCCAAACCAATGTTCGTAAGAGAGCATGGAATCAATAGTGTTTTCTTTTCTTACTTGATATAAATGAGGGCTACCAGCTCTGAAGTTCCTTCTTGCCATGTTCATCTTGAAAGAATGTGCGCTGGTTGCACCGACTCCAAAGCCCAGCACAGTTACCATTGGCATATTAATAATTTAATGCAAATAATCATTGAGTATGCAGTTTGTGTGTGAATTTGAGCTGAAAGACAAAAGTAGAAAGTGGGGCCTCACATTGCGTTGTGGAAAATAAAGTGAGATGTTACACAGGCCTCTTTCTAGCGTCTCCGCGGGTGAATGCTGGAATGAATCCCCTCAAGAGCTCTACCATCCCATCTAGCTTTCTCTGATTTAGATCCTATCAATCCTTCTCATTTCACGCTGCCGTAATACGAGATGTCAAAGTGTAATTTGACATGGTTTCTCAGAGTAAACAGGCACTGAGTTTCGCTCAGCGTTTTAATTGTGCCCTCAAAGTTCCCGGGCCAGCTGTTAACTCAACCTGGGGTGATTTAAATTTACGGCGAGGTTGCTCGCTGCATTAGGTGGTGCTGGCGGTGTGTATGTGCTTATGATTGTGTATGGAGAGATGATAGTTGTGATGCTGGTTTGTTGGGTTGGGGGGGAGAGGAGGGGGTTGCTATACGTCACACAGACACAGAAATAGATATTATATTAAAGCTTCTCCTCACCATGGTTGCTCTCAGGCTTCAACTCCAGCACCATTCCCTTAGTCCCATTAGACTGTCAATAATTCATGTCAGGGATTTCATGGGATTCAGTAGATACTTTCGCCCGTATTGATGGCGAATTTCTTTTATTTACACAGGGCCTATAATGAAATAAGAAGCCGCACATAACTCTGTACTTAGTCTGTAGGCTAATTTCTGAGGGAGAAAACAAGGCATTGTTGGTGGTGTTGTGGAGGGAAAGAAAGCCAGTGGGGCTTTGGTTGTGCCAAGGGTCCCAGAGCTACTTTCTTCAGCCTCCCTGCTTATTGCTCTCATTACAGGTCTCTCTTTTCTTCTTCATCCTTGTCCTTGTCTCTGTGTTTGTGTGGTGGCGGACGCTGTCGGTTTGGAATTCTACAGTGTGGTTGTCAGCCACGCTAAGGAGTAAGATTTTTTTACATTCAGATATATTTTTAGTAACCTTGTTTCCTAAAAAAATTGCATTTACTGTATACTTATAATTTGCTTTACCAAATATGTTTGGCAAGATCAGGGTGGATTACTAAGCATTCTTCTTGCGTCAATTGTGTTTTTATGTGAAGGCTACTTAAACATTTACTTCAAGAAACTTTGTTGAACAATGAGTTACTCACAACTAGTAGTGCTATAGAGCCTTCTATGTCTTGAGCTGGTACCGATACATTGATGCTACAGACATTCCCACCAATGGTGCTGTTATACTGATCTACTGATCTACAGTTGAAAGTACAGTAGTAACGCACTAAAAACATAAATTTGCAAGCAAAAGCAGAGAATAAAAAAGACTGGCTGCTCATAGATGTAAGTAATGGGGGTTTCAAAATGTAAAAAAAATCAGATCATCAAATGTTTTATGTGGAAGAAAATGCAACCAATGCATTTGACAGGCTTCAAGGATTTACACAATGCATTTTGGTGAGAGCTGCTCAATATAAAAATAAAATTTGTTTGTTTACAATTAAACTGCACAGAGCAACTTTAAGGTTAAGGAGTGATCGTGGTTTTGGTTTAATACTGAAACACTCAAGGCATCCTGCAGCAGACTTTGTCGTTATTCAATCAAGACCACAGTCTTTTCCCAAGCACATAAAAAAAGTAGTTGCCAGGAGTGGATATTGTAGGAAAACAAATAAAATACAGTATAATAACACAACATAACTTAATCCAGGGTTGGGCTGTGTCTGCTGATTGTTTTAACTATAGATGAAACTGAAACTGACGTATCAGATGGTTTGTTACACAGAACTATCTGAAAAGCTGTCATTGGAAACTATTTGGAAAAGGGAATAAAGCATCTGTCTATCCATCTACCACAGGATAACTTCAACCAATCAGATCAACGATCCATATCTTTTCCATTGAGAAAAGCCTTCCATGCTGTTCTTTGCTCTTCTTTCAATGAAGAAATACTCGCCAGTTCTGATATAACTGATGCTATCGCAACTCTACGCTAACCTCTTTAGGAGGCGCCATTGTTGTTTTGAACGATCAGTCGCCTCTCTGTGTCGTCACACACACCTAAAACACGCCCGTAGATGCCAGTAGCTCCTTACAGGACACTGATTGGTCCGAGACACAAACACATTACTTGAAGCCTGACAAGATGGTTTTTCGTTTGATCTCGTGATCCCGCGATTATCACGTAATCTTGTGATATCGCGATAATCTAGCTGCCGTGCAAGGTAATGTTTTAGTGAGAAGATTCCAGATGCATCTGATCATTGGGAAACTTTAATAACTGATTGGTCGTCCAGCTTGGGCCGTCTAATCGTACTTCAGTAAAACCTTGCATTACCAAAATCTCAGCTTTTGGGGAACAATTCTTTTTTCAGTTTTAGTTTTTACAGTAAGTGAGGATTCTCAATTCCAGTTGATTTACAGTACAACCGGAAAAATCACCATAGCATTATGGGCACATTAACTGGGCTCAGTCCTGAATGTAAACAAGTGCAGTATATATATAAAAAATTACCCTTTCATTGAGTCTTCCTGTAGTTTTAAATGTATAAAGAGCTCTGTGTTTTGCACCTTTCCACAACACTAAGTAAAAAATAATTAAAATGCAAATATATAAGCCCTCATAAGTCCGAATGATCAAAAGCGTTGGTCGTTGGTTTCATCACCTGCTATAACAATCAATTAAAATACAATATGCAAAGAATCTGTGTGTGTGTGTGTGTGTGTGTGTGTGTGTGTGTGTGCATGCGTGCGTGCGTGCGTGCATGTGTGTGTGTGTGTGTGTGTGTGTGTGTGTGTGTGTGTGTGTGTGTGTGTGTGTGTGTGTGTGTGTGTGTGTGTGTGCTCGCCACAATGGTGTGGAATGAATCAGCGAGTGCCCGTGGACATTGTCATATGGACATATTAGCAGCAGTACTGGATCCCTTAGTGTTTTATGTGTATAATTTCCCCCTGATAGTGGTGGTAGTTATGGTGTTTTGTGTGTGTGTGTGTGTGTGTGTGTGTGTGTGTGTGTGTGTGTGTGTGTGTGTGTGTGTGTGTGTGTGTGTAAGAGAGAGAGAGAGAGAGAGAGAGAGAGAGAGAGAGAAATAGAAGGGGAGAATAAGAGAGCTAGAGAGGTGATGTGGAAGGATGAGGGAGGCTGAGACAGGAGAGCTGCCCCCAGTAATGAGGCCCTTTTATGGGCTTTAATTTGTCCCGCTCCCCTGGGAGACTGATGGATGGCTCTCTTTATGCTCACTCTCTTTCTTTCCTCCATCTGTGATACAGAGGATTTATTTATACCCTGATATTACCTCTCTAACAAGTGCTGCCTTGCCATTACGGCTGCCTGACTCTTCCTGCACAGACAGACAGATAGATAGATAGATAGATAGATAGATAGATAGATAGATAGATAGATAGATAGATAGATAGATAGATAGATAGATAGATAGATAGATAGATAGATTATGTAATAATATAATATGTAATAATAATATTATGTAAGTCTATTCTTTTTGTGTAAAAGAAAAGTAGCATGCACTGTATGTGTGTGTGTGTTTGGATGTCTGTAGGCTCACCTTCCTGTCTGTGTATGATTCTTCCTCCTTTTCTTTTTGAGTTTATTTGTTTCTTTTTCTCTGCGGGTGGATGCAGGGGAAAAAACAAAACACTTTTGCCCCTGAGCAATTCATTGCAAATTCTGGCTGACTCTTGTTCGGTTTGACTCTAGGGAAATGAAATTTAAAAACTAACTTAAAAGTTTACCACCAGTTGGCAGTTTTGGCAAGTGATAAAAATGACCAGTTGGAGAGGCAGATTTAGGTTGACAGCCACGGAGGGATGAAAATAGCATGCTGCATACGTTTACCATGGCTGTTTCAAAGGCATGGGCACCACCACGCTGGCAGGGCTGCCGATGCCAGTGTTCCATTCATCCGCAGTTCAGGGGCTTGTCACTGCATAAACTTCAAGGGAGGGTTTTAAGTCACAACAGTCATTCTAATCAACAAATAATGTACCAACATACATGTATGCATAGGTACTGTATATATGGTTTGTTTTGGACAATGTGAGTGAAATTCACCTGTGTGATCATTGCTTTGACAATTTAGTCTTGCTTTAACAGTGGAGTGTGAATAGAAAATAGCCAGTGGCTATCTACACTATATTATCTGTGCCAAACTTCTATTAAAAAATCATTCTTTACAGAGTCAGCTTAGTTTCCTTGAAGATGAATTGCCGCTTTTTACCTGTTTCTATCCATCTTCCGTTCATACTGCCTCCCTTCAACTCACATAAATGAAATAACAACACAGGAGAAGAAAAAGAAGAAGAGCACTGAGAGTAGACACAACAAAAATATTGGTATGCTTTCTTTCTGTTCGCTCTACCCCTCTGGATATGTGATCACTAACATCTATTGCATGTATTGAGAGCTGGGCGATGGTTTGGCACGTACATTGTCAAATCACACCTCTGAGTAACTCTCAGCACACTTAGCTCAAGGCCCCTCCAGCTTACATAATCCTCTGATCTGTCTGCTGCTGGAGCAGGGCCAGCTGAGGATTGACAAACACACTGAGCTAGAAATGAGACACACCATGCTGTCTGACAGGGCTGAGAGAGAGCAGTGACGACAGCCATTGTGACTGGTAACCCTTTCTACATGGATGCCTAGTGTAAACTAAAATCCCACAGCATCATGACATCAGAGATTCAGACAAAAAAAAGCATCAAACTTTTTTTTACAACCTATTTAATACCTATCATCAATCCTTAACACGCTTCCCCTCAAGGATCATTTTTCTTTTGATTGTAGATGGCGGGGTGGTCTCCTCTTCACACTTCGCCCTTCTCACCCACACATCTTCTATTTCCATCCTTCCCCCGACCTTCCACCCGTTTGGCTGGTGAGGAGGGAAGCCCACTTGCAGTGCCCCCTTTGGCAGTTCTTTTCAACTTAACAGTGTCCCGTGGTTGAGCTTGGATCCACTACAGAAAGCCATCTGCCCACTGTGATCGCTCGCTAAAGTGTCTTAATTAGGCCTCATTGCCTTTGTGTTACATGCCTCCTTTCAAATGGACCTCAGAAAACGCCCAGTGAACATTGCCACGTGAACAAAATACTGTGAGGAAGGAAAGAGAGAACTGGACTTAATATTTACACACATGTCACATAATCTGACAGATATTGTCATTCTATGAAATGGTGTTCTGTAGGGATTTTGTTTTTGTTCAAGGGCTCACAGGAGAGTGCAGGCAGAGACCGGCCTCACTGATCTGCTATCATTTGCATGTTGAACACGCCCATGGCTTCTTGATGCTGACGTGGAACACTGGCTCTACAATGTGCCACAGCTGCAAGGTCCAGAGTGCCAAAGTTATCCTACGAACAAACACACACAGATGTACACAGTCACACACTAACACACATACACATACCAAGGGAGCCCCTGTCAACCAGTGTCCTGTTCCATGTCTTCATTTTGGGGCTGCTGATGAGACGTGTTGTGTCGGGGATACTCTCAGGGCCTTCAGATCTGTCAGTGGTTTTTCAGCCTTCATCACCTTTTGATCTACAGGAAATGGACTGAACTGCTGTTGTTGTACTACAACACTCACTCTTGGCTGGTACAGTTGGCTTTTTTAGATGATTTTCTTCTAGGCTGCCATTGGTTACAGTTTATGTCTGCAGTTACCAACATGGGAGAGTTAAATGTTAAGTTGCCTTCATTATATTCCATTATTTATATAGTAGTTAGATGTCTCTAAGGAGTGTAGTAATGATAGTGATAATGATCAGGATGTTTTATCCCAGTATTCCTTGAAATATCATGATCTGTATTGGACATTTTCACACCTCATGATGTCAAGCCAATGCCAAATGCAAGAAGCAGTGTGTCCAATATGTATTGACTCAGAAGGTCAGAGTGTGGAAGTCAGGAGGGTGGATGAGTGTGTAGCGCATCTGAATTTCATCACAGATTCAAGTGCAATTAATGCCTTTATATTAACAGTAACCATAGTGTTTCCCAAACCTGAAACAAGTGTTTTAGTTGCCTAACTCAAACCATACTTTAACGTACTTTAAAGATTATTTCAAATATGATTCAGAAAAAATGGATTTTAAAAAAGTCCTCTAAATACTAATACAAAAAGTATATACAAATCCAGCAACAACAAAAAAAGAAAGTACAAAAAAGTGAAGAAAAAATAGTATTTCATCTTGACACTTCCTGAAAACAGATGCACTGGTATCGTCTTGTTTCTAATGTTTCAAGGCCTGATTGATCCCTTATTTGTCACAGTCACAGACAACAAATTCAAAAGTACCTCAACTGCTCTTTTTTTCTACTTCCTCCCCCTTTCTTTTCTTCTTCTTTCACCATCCATTACAAGTGTGTGACAGGTTCCAGACGGGTTGAGAGGGGAGAACAATGTGTTGTGACCCTCAGTCCTGCCCTCCAGCTCAGCGCCTGGTTCCAACTCCTACTCCCAGCAGGCCATGGGGGGCCTGGCCGCCGCCCTTCTACCCAGCTCCCTCTCCACCCAGCTCCCTCTCCACCCCTCCTCCACCACCAGAATCAATCGCTCTGCGACACCATACAAACGATCCACTGATGTCCATGCATCACAGTACAATGCACGACCAACAACCAGCAATTTGTGTAGGACTGAGAGAGAGGGAGCAAGACTAAGATGGAGAGTTATTACAGGTAAATATGAAATATGGAATGGAAGAGGAAAGTGAAAAGAGAGTGACATGGAAGCAAAAACTAAATCACAAATAGAAACATTGTGTGCATAATTGTGATTCTTCTGACGAATGTTGCAATTACGAATTTAATTGCAATGGTTTTTTTTACAAATTTGTGGTATACATGTTATCACATAATGAAGAATCAGATTAAAAAATGCAGTTTTTTGTTTTGTTTTTTTAGGTCATCCAAAACCAGAAAAGTCAACTTCTATGTGAACTTGCCTAGTTTTCTATAAAACTGTAGCTCACATATACCAAAATATTGCATTAGTTGTAGCCTTAATCCAACATTACTAAACCTCTTGGCTTGGAGCAGTAACTTCCTGGAGTTCTCCGCATATTTCGGCACATAAAACGGCGAATTGTAGTTTTTACACCTGTTTTTTTGTTGCAGAAGAAGATATAACATTTTATTTAGTGAGCTTCATAGATGCTGGCAGAGTTTTTTTTACTGGAGCCAGGCTAGTTGTTTCTCCCTGTTTCCAGTCTTTGTGCTAAGCTAACCTGCTGTTTGCTGTAGGTTCATATTTAATGGGCAAAAGTGGTATCAATCTTCTCACCTAATTTTTTAGCATGGGTAAACCCGCTAAAAATAGGCAATAGTCTCCGTTCCCATTGCCAATAGGCGACGAGTATGCCTTTCTGTTTTTTTATTGGTGTGTCACATTTGATGCCACAAAAGCACTGGAAAACAGAGTTAGAAAACACTAGAAAGCAGTATGGAGGCCAATGACGATGTTACGGTGGATACTTCTGTTTTTATCTATTTCTTATTCACTCTCTCTTTCAAACTCCGTGCCGACTAACTTGGAATGATGTCTGAGTGCTGCTTGCGCAGAGATGGAAGGAATTTGTGGCCGAGATGACAGAAGTTTCCAACGAAGGCAACACACATCATAGCATCGCACTTGAAAAGGGCAAAAAAATTGCAACTCCACCCCAATGTCATGTTTCCATCACTGCAGATCGGGATGGAGCTGATAAATTCTTGTGACTACTGCACAGTCATTACCAGTCAGTCCCGGTAATGAATGCTGATTGTAACCACTAAAGACAAAAGCCAGATGTTAGTGGGTGTTAGTGTTTTTTTGGCCAATGGGAAAGGGGTCAACTCCCCACCAGAAATGTTGACCTAGCAAATTTGGCTGCAACCTTTCACCTCCTACAGCTTGTTTACACTCCGGTAATTGTGTGAGAAACCATTACATTTGTGGCTCTTGCCATTTTTAAACGATTAATCATTCAGCCGAAGCACACGTGTAAGAACTGATCATTTGTCCGAGCTTTAATTACATCCTGGTAGATTCAGTGAGCATCTGAGGTCCTCTGCGGTCAGCCACTGCTATTGTTTACTTCAAGTGTTGTATTACTCTGACTCCCAGAGGTCCCCTGGGAGCCCAGTGCCCTCCCTCACACCTCCCCCTACACCCTCTTACACGCACACAGCCTACTATGGCAAAATTGTGTTAATTTACCCAGCCAGTAGTATTAACCATATTATATCAAATAACTGCCACAGACAATTGGGCAGCCAGCTCCGTGACTTCATTTTAATTGATTTTCTTACATGCTCTCAGCCACGGATGATTTGGTTTCCCTCTGACACTATGTTTATTAAAGGCATATTGCATAAAGGAATAAATAGATATTGTTGGTTGGATTTATATTAGCTTTGAGGGAATGCAGAGGTTCGCCCCTTGTTTTAATATAAGCCCGACTTTAAGTGTTTAGTTTGATTAAAGTCAATATGTTTGTTTAACCTCTGGGCCAAAGGGACACCTTAGTGTGTACATGTAATGGTGTGTGTTTGTGATGGAGAAAGTTAGGAAATGGAGAGATGTTTACATCAATCCCAACCTGTCCATCACGGCGATAATGCTCAGCTACCTGGGTAAGCTGACTTCATTGGAATATGTAACATGGCGAATAAATAGAGCCACTATTTTATTTTTTTGTCTTTTCTTCAAGTGGAATGGCTGCGAGGAGACCCCAGGACCATTTCATCTTGAACATCCTTTACCAGCTGTCTCAGTCTTAAAGGCATGCTGTTCAGCCCACAGAAAATCCCACTAATCATCTTTTTGTGTTTGAGGGCACAATATGCTGAAACAGGCAGGGTGCACACACACACACACACACGCACACACACACACACACACACACACACACACACACGTACACACACATATATATATATATATATATATATATATATATATTTATACACGTCAACACACACACACACACACACACATACATGCAGACACACATGCAGACACTGCCAGCCTGCTGCTCTCTTGTCCCCATGCCCTGAGGGGGAGAAAAAGAGGGAGAGGAGGGAGGGAGGGGGGGTTCAGTATAATCACTTGTTAGAGGTCTGGCACCGTCCCCCCACTCCACCTCCTTACACCTCTTCCAACAGTTCTGTCCATCCACCAATCTGTACAGTATCGCTTTCCCTGTTTACCCCATGACGTCTCCCTGTATGTCTGCTCTTCTTCCTCCTCTGTCGTTAAACCATAGATTGTATAAAACTTTAAATGCATCTTCTCTCTCTGACTGAAACTCTCCTCTATCTCTATCAGTTACAGGCAGTAACACTTAATAAATAATAGGACAAATTTGACGTTAGCAACCAAATTTGAAACGGTTTCAGTAATGTGTTTGTGTTACATTACTGAAAGAAAGCATTATCTTCATTAAGGTAGGTGTAATTAAAGTTTGATATTGGACTAATAAACTAATTCACAATTAGAAAGCAGCATCAGTCTGAAAAACTGCATAATTGTTTAAAGTGGTAGGAGAAGGTGCAGTCGCAGATTAAATGTCAGACAGGACTTTCTTTGTTTGTTGGCATTTTAAACTCCGGCAGATTTATGAGGACTAAGGTTAACTGCTCCTCAGATCTCTGCAGGGTAAATCCAGACAGCTAGCTAGACTATCTGTGAATCTGACTTTTCTGTTGCACGACAAAAACAACCTTTGAACGTACACTTTTGAATGTTCCACCAAAACAAGTTCCTATTTTGTAGCGGCACCGTTGCTCCGTCCGGCGCTTAGTGCCACCCACGACAATTGTGCTTGGTTAAAAGAAATGCCAATTAACCAGAGCACGTTTTTCTCCCAACCCGGATTACTGTCTGGACTAGCCAGATCCTCCTCCGTAGCGCTGTGGAGGAAGGTCTGGCAATGCGAGACTACATTGAACCTAACATTACATTCTGGATCTTTAAGTAATCCACGGTAGATGGATAGATAGAGTCACTGTCCTGACAGTTTTAATGTCTTTACAGTGTAACATGGACAAATGGAGTGAGGGATCCCACACGATTATTACATCGAAGGAGGCCATATAAAGCCCAACCCACCTGGTGATGAACCTGATCTCTCTGAAATAGGCTCCTGTCTAACTGTGGTGAGTCTACTTTTTTTAATTATGGTACTCTTAATTGCTGATCCTAATAGTTTGATGAATTGTCATTATGCATGGCAAAAAAAATATCTTCATAAATTAAAAAAATCACCAAAGAGCGGCAACATTGTTGTAGACAGTGATGAAATGTAGGATTATATTTGATGGAATTTTGAAATAAATCTAAACCCACTAATTAAGCTTGCTTTCTAAGATCGTGTAATTGGATTATAAGGGGATGTAACAAAAACTAGAGAACATTCAATGTGAGTCTGTATTGCTTACAGAATTTTCATAATTAAAAGAATAACTTTACCATCAATTCAGTGCTTTGAACACAAAGCAGATCAGTGTTAAATTGGCCCAAATCTCCCATACTGATTAATAAGATCACAAAGTAAGAGAAGGAGTTTTTGTCTCATTTTATGCAGAGTGTACTACTAGTAAACAAGGCCATTTGTGCCAAACCATCTAAAACCTGTGTCTTCGCACCTCTTTCTGTACTGTAGTTTAATACTTACACAAGGAGTCTAAGTCATGTGAACATTAAGTCCTTTGTCTAATTCCCTAACTCAATGACTTTATTAGTGAACAGCTAATGCATCATTCTTCTCATTGACTAATGTCCTGGTTCATTTTGTCCTTTCCGCGTTGCCGTCGCCCGCCGTGCAACACTGATTAATGCCATCACAGCAAATTAGATAGCCAAGGAACAACATGTTTATCATTTTCAAGCATTAAGAAAAGTACTTTCTTGCTTCATTTCCTTCAGTGCATTCAAAGCAGTGGGCACATTAAGGTGATGTATGGATGTACAGTATAAACGGGAAAATATTAATTGGAATATAGCCAGAGATGTGGCCTTTCTTCTAAAGGTTGTGAGACAGAGGACAAGAGTGTAAGGTACCTCCACGTAATGATGTCATTCTTTACTGTGCACACACAGTGAAACTGATTTGAAATGTGTAAGGCCTGTTTGAACACTAAGACCAAGTTTTTCAGTCCTTTAAAGTCCTTTAAAGCTATGAAATTGTAAGCTTCCAAACATTGTCAGTAAAAGCTTATTCAAATGACTTTGTAACAAAGATGGCTGAATATCCAGAGTTGTGTTTGTGACGTCTGGTTGGCTACAGTTGTTGTACCCACGTGGCAAGCACAAGGTATTATGTGCAACTATTTTGCTAATTGTACAAAATCGATTTGCTCATAAAAGCTGTAGTGCAACTTCTCTTTAGTATAAAGCCCCGGAGGCGTCACTACTAACTTCTTGATATTGATAGCGTGTCCACTCTTCTTCTGTATAGAGCAGTGGTTCCCAACGGGTCATAAGATAAATGAGTTCTGTGTTGTTGTATTTTTTCAAGATAAGCAAATTGTGCAAGATCACCTAGAAAATCTTGATAGTCTAACAATGGCAGCTTCAGGTATTGACAGAAATAGAGCAAGTGCTCAGATATTCTCATATCATTTTCATCCTCATATCATGCTGAAAACATAGCCTGGCATTGGTATGTACTTATCCAATGTTCCCTCTCCCGGGCTGTATATCACATCATAAAGAATACATAAACCCCTTCTACCAATGAAAAAACTACCCAGTCTCCAAGGCATCAGTGCCTAGTCCTGTTCTCTAACTCTGAAACAGAAAAAGAGCTGAAACAAAGAACTTTCCTTGGACAGGAAAAAAAGAAAAACAACATCGCTCAAACAAAACAAAAATCGAGAGACAATGCTAATAACTGTAAAATATGAATGGTGACTTGACATATTTACAAATGCGCTAAGAGGCGCCCTACTAAATGCGATGAAATGGGAAACCAATGGTGTGGAAGAAAGCGGTTGTGGGCCCCCATCTCTTGCCATTAGATGTTCAGTGGAAGCTGTCAACAGAAGGCGCATTTGCCTGCCAAGCTCCCTCTCTGACTGAGCTCTCTGCCTGCAGCACGCCTCAAGCTCCTCTTTGACTCAAAGGGTTCATTTCACTTCTTTTAGCGTCATTCGCATGTGGTGCTACACAAAAACCTGGTTTGCTTGCAGCCTGCTCTTGTGTGTGTGTGTGTGTGTGTGTGTGTGTGTGTGTGTGTGTGTGTGTGTGTGTGTGTGTGTGTGTGTGTGTGTGTGTGTGTGTGTGTGTGTGTGTGTGTGTGTCTGTGTCTGTTTGTGAGAATCACAAGTGATGCTAGATCCTCAATATTTGTACTGATGACCAAAAAGCAGCAGTGACAGGAACAGGGAAGGAGTCCATCACTATGCTGTTAGCATTAGGCTAGCTCTTTTTTACTGAAGAAATAGTCAGCTGGTGTACACTGTGATATTTTGACACAATAAATGTAAATTCGGGGTCTTGATAACGTGCCCAGTCACTAGATGATTAACTACGTAACCTGTGACAACAAGACATTGCTTCACCATAAAGGCAAAAAGCTTTGGAAACCCTGGCGTAGAGCATTGGTAATTAATGTTACTTACTGTAATTTAATATTGTATTTGGCATTTTCCTTGCGGTTCCACCTAAACAGGTTCCTTCCCGAGACCATTTTGCAGAGCCACCATTGATGCGTCCAAAGCTTAGTGCCGCCCAGGACAATTGTGATTGGTTTAAAGAAATGCCAATAAACCAGAACGTTTTTTTCCTCCAAAATGTATGTGTGGTTTAGCCAGACTTTATTCTACAGCACTGTGGAGATAGGTCTGGCAATGCGAGACTAATATAACCTTAACATTTATCATTACAAAGAACATTTAAATAAGCTGAGTATGATGAAAAAAAAAAACATTAACATTTTTTTTAAGAAGTTGAAAAGACAGTGGTACCTGTCAGGGATGAAGTGCAACAAAAATGATTTAAATATTATATAATTATATAATATTATATAATATAATATATAATTAAATAATATAATTTAAATCGAAAGGCACCTAAATTACATATAACTATTCAACTGTAATAACAACTTACTTAAACATATTTGATAGTGTGTCCACTGCGGGTCGGATGGTTCACGCCTCGCCGTCGTCCATTAATATCCAACAATGGACACCTCGTCAGGCATTAACCCTTACATATATGGTGCAAATAGTCCTTTTGCAAGTACATTTCCCCTATAATTCATTATGCTTGCATTCTTATTTTCAAACGAATGTGATACTTTTTTTTCCTGCAAAGAACACCCAAAAGACACAGAGCAGTTTAAACAGATTTTCATCTTGTATTCAAAAGTTGTGTTTTTTACCTCAAGAATATGCGAATCACCATAGTTTACACTAAGTTTACTACCACGTAAATACAAAGCTAAACTACGGTGCTTGTGCTGCAAATGGTATTTTTTGCAATCCCTTTTTCAAATATTTGTATGATTAAAATTCATACTGATTTTGTACACATTTTGTAATAATCACATTACGCCTGACACATCACCAGATTTAAATGAATGAGGCCTAATCACTGGCAAATAAGCAAACATTTATTCACAAGTGTATGACTTCACAACCCTGTGGCTGTCCTCTGGCCACTCTCTTCGGCTAGCAGCCCAAGGGTCGGACCAGTGGAGTGGAAGATGAAGAGGGCTGTTTGAACGTAATAGGTTTTGACTGGCATGTGTTACACACTTCACTGCACCATTGATTGAGCGCTTGTTTGCTAAATCACTGCAGGTTTCCCCAGTCTTGTAGGCCTGTGACACGTGTGGTGTGTGGTCACTTCAGCTTGGAGAGAGAGAGAGAGAGAGAGAGAGAGAGAGAGAGAGAGAGAGAGAGAGAGAGAGAGAGAGAGAGAGCAACCCTGTGACCAGAACAGGACATAAGTTAAAAATGACAATAAAACAGGCAATTTAGCAGTTTCACTCCCCATATGATGAAACTCACAACAACAGGAATCTATCCCTTATTTCATTCACAAATCTTAGCACTTTGGTCCTTTCCTCCATGGACACTCAGCATAACACCCTCCTCCTCCTCCTCCGCCTCCTCCTCTGTTCCATTTCACTCCCTCTCTACCCCCCCCACCCCCCCACCCCCCTTGTTTCAGACATGCTTTTTACAGCTTGGATGATGTGGCAGTGGAGGGAGTTTGTGGTCATGGGTCAATGTCACTCAGCCAACAGTCTGCTCAACGGATGTGGATCGCTAAGATGAGACCTCCCAGTGGCTGACAGTTGTATGACAAAATGTTTTTTTCAACTACATAACAGAGCAGTTTAGGCCGAGCACACATGATTCTCACTGGTTTGAGAAATTCAAAGATGAATTTAGATGTTATTGGTTTTCATCACATTTAATCAGGCATTAATAATAATAACAAGTAAGCTATTCATCTGAGTAACAAACACTTTTAATAAACTACTATATATAATCAATATGTAGTTTACAATCAACAAAAATGACCCAGGTAAAATGGGATTTCACAAAGTGCAGCCCCATTCCTTATAACACATTTAACAACGCCTCTACCGTCCTGCACTCAAACATTGTCACTGAACACACAGGTAATGTTAATTAATGTCTGTAAAGGTTCATTCAGTGCTTAAGGCTAAGGGGTGGACATTGGGACAGGGCCAGGTCCTCTGAAGGACACAAATCTGTGAGTCGCGAGCTTTTAAGTGCCTGAAAGCAACAGTGAACCTACTGCTCCTTCAGACCTCCTCTAGCTTCACAACCCAAAATAATTTGTGGATGCTACATTGAGGCGGGCTCAATAAACGTGCAAAGTAAAACATCTCCAAGTTTTTTACCAGGAAGTTGCATTTAAATGAGCAAATGAATATAACAGTTTGATCACAAATACATCTATATTTTCTCACTCTGACATACAGAGCATTGCACAGGCACCTGCATATGTGGCTGAGCTACTTCAACTGTATTTGTCAGCTTGCTGTCTTAGGTCTAATATGTTATATTCCTGTCTGTTCTACGCACCTGGCTTAAGACCTGTGGTGATCGATCTTTTGAGTCTGTAGCACAGAGACTTTGGAACGCTCTGCCTCCACCGTTATGGTCTGCTGTTTCTGTGGACTCTTTTAAAAATCATATAAAGACCTACCTTTTTAGACAGGCGTTTGGTTGACCTGTCTGCACTTTATTTTTGTGTATTACTTTGTCATTTCAGTTGTGTATTGTGTTTTTGATATTTAATCTTGTATGTTTTTATGTAAAGTACTGTGAAGTTTTCATTTATCCTGTGAAATACCTCAACATCTATTAGATGGATTGACAGAATTTGGTACAGACATTCATAGTTCCCACTAGAGATGCACCGATTCACCGGCCGGTGACTGGAATTGGCCGATTTACACGTCATCGGCCATGACCGGCGACCTGCCGGTCAGACTGACATATGCTGATTTTATGCCGGTCAAATGCACTCGGGCGCCGCATGATTTACATTGCGCAACAGCAACATCACGCGTGCACATGCAGGGTTTCCGCTGTATGCATGTAGCAGCGGCGCACTGCCGCTCAATCAGCTGTTTATGAAATGTCATAAAGTCGTAATTATACACGGCTCGAACAGTCAGCCGCTCTCTCACCCCTCTGAGGCTGAAAAACTGGAACATGAAAACCGCACTCACGCGGGTCCCGTGAAATATGACAGCTACAATTTATCAAAAAAAAGGCGGGCACACTGACTTTGATGACTATACTGTTTATCAGACCCCAGATGAGACAAGAAGCTAACGTTAGCAAACGCTGTGTGATCCCTCTGCCTCTGACGCCCCGTTGGCCGCTGTAGGAGACGCTGTAAACAAAAAAACAAAAAAAAGAGACGCTGTATTCCTCCAACACGCTGTATTAACGTTACTGTTTAAAACGCTTTCCAGGTTAGTGGGGGTGCATACCGCTTAAAACCATTAAAAACATAGTAATCTTTAAAGAGTTTAGTTTTGTTGTTAAACTGTGTGTAAAATGAGCGGTGACGTTAAATCATCTGTTCCAGGTAACGGCACTCTAGGGTACCGTCCATTTGCTGGATTGTTCCGAGGTAACCGTCGGTAAGTAACGTTAGCAAATAAGCCTGTTGACAGCAACGGTAGTTCACATTTATGCACAATGACACATAAAGCAAACTTGCTAAAAAAGGAACTACATCCCAGGTAACAATTTTTGGTTGTGGGAACCTTCCCTGAAGGTTAGTTTTTGGTTCCCATGGAAAGTTTTCCTGGCATTTAGAGAACATTAGTTTTTGGTTACTTCGACCGCTCTCAGAACGTTCCCAGAACGTTCGCCTAATGTTCCAACCTTTAGAGAACATTCCCCTACTGTTGTAACCTTTAGAGAACGTTTCCCTGACGTTCCCCTAACGTTGCAACCTTTAGGGAACGTTCCCCTACCGTTGTAACCTTTAGAGAACGTTCCCCTACCGTTGTAACCTTTAGAGAACATTCCCCTAACCTTTAAATAACTAACAACTGTGGTACCAATTTTATTATTAGTTTAAACTGTCTGTGCATGAGCAGGAATGAATTATTATATATTGGCAGGAATGAATGAACAGGCAGCAGGCAACTTGATGGGATTTAAAACTTTAATATAAAATTAACAAAACAAAAAATATAAAAAGGCCTAAAAAAATAATATAACAATCAGAAACTATACAAATAAGAAAAAAAAACAATGGAGTGGGCTGTAGAGTGCAAATGTAGTGCAAATGTAGTGTGCAAGATGCATATTGGAATGATAAAGTATGTAATGTGTAGGTGAATGGCCATAGTGGGGATGACCCCACTTATCAGCAGTTCAGGAGAGTGATGGCAGTGGGAAAGAAGCTGTTCTTGTGTCTGGTTGTTTTTCTGTGCATGGATCTGTAGCGCCTGTCAGAGGGGAGGAGGCAGGAGGATAGCAGCAGTGTAGAAGATGGCCAATAGCTCTTGTGGTAGGCCATGCTTCCGCAGTTGCCATAGGACGTACATCCTCTGCTGAGCCTTTTTAAGGATGGCGCTGATGTTGGACTCCCACTTCAGGTCCTGGGAAATGATGGAGCCCAGAAACTTCAATGAGTCCACCTTTGACACTGGGCTGTTAGGATATTGTGAGGGGGCGGGGGAGCATTGTGGGGTCCTCCACATCTGCTGCAGTCAGCGCGGGGAAGTTTTTCTGGGAGGCCGCTAGAGTAGAAGTCAAAATGAAGCAAAGTTACAAGTCAAATTAAAACCTCTTATCAGCCAAGCTAAGCATAATAATGATGTGAACAATAAAATAACACCTGCCTGTTATAACCCTGCAGATTATCAGGTCCGCAGGCTATACGGTTTTAGAACGTCATTGGTTGGCACGCGCCGTAGCATGTGACGGATGGCAGTACCTCCGGTCGAACCTCCAAGGGTTGTCAGGAAAAGTTGCTGTAAAAAATATAGAAATACAAATTTGAATTTATGCAATTATATGGTGTTATTCTTAGGGCAGGGTAGGGCAGGACTATGGCCACTTAATTACCAATTTGTTGACAGAGACTCCTGTCGGAACTCATGCAGCTCAAGCAAGGCGACAGCAACATGTCATCAACTGGAGCAGAGGGAGGTGACTGGGAGCTCCTTAAGAGCATAAGCAGCTCATCCAGCTTCTCATCAAGGCTATGGAAAAATGAATGGTGTTAGTTTTAGTTGTAATACATTATATTATATTATTATATACTTGCATATGTGAACAACTTAAGTGAGTCTTCTTACCTCTCATTTCCGTCTCCTGTGTAATGAGTTCTGCTGTTTACAACAACAAAAAAGTTAAGTTACTCTCAAGTTCCTTGTCACGAAATTGTATTGAATTGGAAATGGAAAAATCAAAGCCACTGTACCTTTGACCATACAATTTGTACTGATTGCAAAAAGAATATTTGAATTGTGTAAATAAAGTAGTCTGTACTTAAGAGGTCTTACTATTACCGTTATCTAAATAAACGATAGATGTATTTTGACAACCAAGGAGGTGTAATCATTATGTCGTGCTAGGTTAGCCTGCAGTTTCGTTAACAGAACTTCTCTTAATACATCCATGGCTTTATCGCTCATCCACGTTACAGGCTTTACAGCATACAGTCCTCGGATGTATCGTAAGACATAAGATATTACGTTAACGTTAGCTAGCTACCTAGCTAACTAGCTCCATTATTTAGCTTGAGCCGATAGCCCCGGCAGTTTTAGGAAACGCTAATGACGTTACATCTATGTAACAGGCTTTACAGCATACATGCATACATCCCTCAGACGTATCATAAGATAATACCATGGATGTATTAATAGAACACATGGTGAATTACAGCCTCCAATTTGGACGTGCATTCAGTGAGTCCGACTGAATTCAGCTCGACTCGCTGTATAATGCTGGCAACCATGTCGGAGCTTTCTTTAAGTTGTTTACCAAAATCTCCCACCTTATTGTCCAAGTTCCTTATGGCGGCTAAACATGTCCGAGGGAAGGCTCAGTCTCTGTCGCCAACATTATTGTATCCATAGGGCTAGCAGCGCTCACGGCATAGCTAGCTGTGGAAAGCTAACTTGTTTCCCGCGTTAGCATTCGGGCTAGTAGTCTTGAGCGGAGGAAAGTCTTTACTGTTGACAGCCGACAATGTCTTTCTTGGTATCTTGTCCTACCTTGCGTTATAACACTGTCGGTGAAGTGTAGTCAGCCAATGTTTTAGTCAATGGCAGTATTTCAGTTCGTATTTGGGACCAAACGAACGGATCTTAAAAGCTTTTGTTTGCCCTGTTCGCCAGGTGTATACCGGTGCTGTATACGGAAGTCAGGACAGGACTTCAATCGGTCACCTGAAAGCAGAGGCACTGTCTTCCCACTACTGTATGTGGGGGTGTAACGGTTGGATTTGTACACTGAACTGAACCACTTGTTAGTTATAAGTGAAATACAGTTAAAAAAAACGAAATCAAGCACAAAAGTATTGTTTTTAACAAAATTGTTATCAGCCTAAAAATAAATATATTCTCTTGCTATGTTGTTTATCTTACTTACATTTTATAAGACCAATCATTTTTGAGTGAATCTAAATCAAGTTACTGCAAACCTTTTATATGCTACTTCAAAAACTTAAATGGAGCTGGTTTAAATAAACATTTTCAAAACCGCACTTAGAACATCCAAAAACAACCAAACGGGAACGTTGTGTGGAGGTACAGTGCAACCACAGGAGAACAATTCATTTGGTTGGTTCCCTTAACGTTTAGGGAAGGTTATAACCATGAGGGAACGTTCCCTAAACGTTAGTTTTTGGTTTGGTTCGAACTAACCTTTAGGGAACCAGAAACGTTTTTAGTTTTGAGAAATATCTTTATACTGCCTTAAGGCTATATTTATTTTATTTTTATTTGTTATTCATATAGGCTATTATTGTATTGCCATTACCTGTTTTCCCTGTTTTCATACATACAGAAGTTCAGTTTGCTAAATATATCACATTTGTTTAGTTGGATATTGGATGTGAAAAGAAGGAAATGGTTGTTCCCTAACATTTACACTTTAGATGTGTGTTAATTTCCCACACCAGGAGTAATTTATATAGTTGTATTTTATAGTGATCAACTATCTATTTAAAAAATGTTCTATGCAAAATGTAAGATTTTCTATTAAAGAAAAGATAGAAAATAAATATTGTGTGTGCTGTAAAGTGGTTCGAAAAAATGAAATCGGTATCGGCTGCCCTAACTCAAAGAAAATCGGAAATCGGAATCGGCCTAGAAAATTGTAATCGGTGCATCTCTAGTTCCCAGAGGATGAATCCTATGACTTTGTTGATCCCCTGACTTTACCTCTAGAGACTCAATGACGTGGGATTGGATGTATTGCCATGAAATATGAATGTCCCTCAGGATGAATTGTTTTCAGTTTGGTGATCCTGTGACTTTTAATTTAGCGCAACCATGAGGTCGACAACTTTTTTTTGTCTAATACTTTATGTTAAATCCTTATATAGGAAATGTTAGAATGCCAACACACTAAACTAAACATTGCTAAGTATGGAACATTATACATTCTTAACATCAGCATGTTATCAATATAGGATTTGCTCAAAGCTGTGCTGTGCAGCCTCACATAGCTGCTAGCATGGCTGTACACTCAATTTCAATTTCAGGTAGCAGCAGCTTTTCAGATGGATAAAGTGTAGCATTTTGAATGTTAAAATCTACATTATAATCAAGTTAACATGTTAAATTAATTTTTTTAAATGTAGAGAATGCTGAACTGTTCTGTGAAAGGTCATGGCATAAACCGGCTCGTTGTTTTACATCATTCTTTTCTATTTCCCCTCTCTAATTTCCGGTTGTTGAAAGAACCACAACTAGCCTACCCAGCGCCTGGAGTTCTCTCCTCCGCCTTGGGAAGCCTTGGCGAGTAAACAGTGTCTTTGCAGATTACAATGCCTCTCTCTCGCTGCAGCCCAAGGTAAGCTAAAACACTTTGATCTGCTATTGATTGTCTCCCTCCTCCTCCTCCTCCTCCTCATCCCTCCGCCCTCTTTCCTCACTACTTTAAAACATAGGTGAGTCAGCCGGCGGCCTGAGGCACTGGAGCAGAAACCAGCGGCACGCTGCTGTGTTTCTATTGCTGACCACCAAGGTTAATTGATGTCCTCTCTGTGGTGTAAAAATGATAATTATGTTTAAGGAAAGCTGGGGAGCTGTTTTCAGAGGAGAATACAAATACAGCTTCAAATACAAAGGATCCTCAGAATGATACCATCACTGGCTCGAGCGGCGCCATTGGATTGTATTTGTTAAATGTTAGATCCTTCGAGTAATAGATTGTTGTGTGTAGACAGGGCAAGGACAAAATATCCAAAACATTACATGAAAAAGATCAAATCAAAAGTAATTGATTACAATGCTGGTAAATCATGTTACCCAAGCCAATTAGCATGTGTGAGCTTTTAGAAGACAATGTTTTTATAACACCACAAAGCAATTAACAGCAAAGTTGGTTTTACTTAGTGCCCTTTTGAAAGTGCAGGTGCATAACACACACTGTAGAATTATTCAATAGGCCAAGTCAACACAATAATAATAGTTTAATAATTGTTTTAATAATGTATTTTTAATCATTTAAAAAAAAGTAGTTGAAAGAGTTTTCCAACTCATCTGAATGGCTTCTTTAGGTTAGATATATCAGCAGGGAATCCTTGGCTTTATCCCTGTGGAGATGCCATGGTGACTCCAGATTGATGTTAAAGGCAAATGCTCAGAAGGGGAACTTTAATGTTATTTTACAGTTTATAGTTATACATTAAACATACTGGAGATATGTTTGCACTTGACAAAAAGGGTAGACTGTCCTTATCAGAAAACTTTACAGCATAGGTCATTTGTTCTAACGCTTAATACAACACATTTAGCTAACAGGCTAAATCTGAATAACTACTGCTCTCCAGAAAAATGGCAGGAGTGGTCTTTTATTGAAAAAAGCACAAGTAGCATAAAGGATGAAGCTGTTGTACAGTCACAGTGACAGTTACAGGAGGTCAGAGTGGATGGATGGATGTACAAAGCGCATTATTTTGACACTTGCAGACACCGAAGTTGGTGTCGAACAAGGTTTCTCCCTGACTATAACCATGACCACCATCTTTCATTAAACTGAAGTACTTTTAGTCGCTTTAAGAATACTCTAATGAAAATACACCTTTAGGGATCAAATACTCACCACCTGGAGAGTTTGTAGCTTGCTCCTTTGCATAAAAATGCCAGTTTAGTAATCTTGGACTAGGAGGTGTTATGCTCGCAACCCAAAACTGGGTGGAAAAGTGTCAAAATGTATTAAATGTCAGAGAAACTTCTCAAACCACTCATGCTGTGTTATCCACTTCTCGACAACATGGGAATAGCCCCTCACCCCAAGGTTTTGCAAGAGAAATTAGAGTGGTCCCAAAATAATAAACAGAATAGAAAAAGCCTTTTAAAAAAAATCTGAATTGTTTTACCTTTTCTAACCTTTTGCTTTTTGCCTGTGAATCACTGGATAATTCACATTTTCAAGCCCCAAAAATGTAGTCAAATAAAACTGACCAACCTGACAAGGTTTACCACCTGTAGACATATGAAAACCTGTGACGAGGGAACTAATTTTTTTAGCCACAGGTCATAATGTTTTGGAACCCCTGCTTCACAACACAGCTAAATACACTTCTGTATAGCTTCATAGCAAGATATATAGATTTAATGTAAATCATGTGGCAGATCAGAAAACACTCAAATTAGTCATTTTTGCATAAGTCATGTGAGTTGTTTGGATAGGCACTAGCAAACAACCTATTTTGTGGTTTAGTTGTAATAAAACTCACCAGCCATGGTAGCTACAGTATGTAATGAAAATGCAGCACAAGAGCCCAAAGGACTGAGGCCAGATGAAGGAATTAAAGAATCAATCAAAGCACCGATAGCATGAACTGAAGCCAAGACCTATCCAATATTTTGGTTCTGCTTGACTTTGGAGAGTGATTTAGTAGCTTCAGTGTGCTAAGTGTCATGTTCCCAAACTCTTCTAACCTTAATGAGAAAGTGTGGAAAAGAAGTCACTATCTGGATAGTCTGTTTTCATTTTATTTTCTTGTAGCATGTCTGTTTCATTTCTCTCTCACACTTCTTTGTGAGAGAAGGGGGTGCAGCTGTGAGATGATGAAGTTTCAGGGAAAGGTGGATGTGTCATCCATTACAGGAGGTGGAAAGGTGCAGATAAATCACCTTATCAGCCCTGCCTTCTCCCCACTGAGCTGAGGGAGCCGAGCAAAGGGGAAATCCATCAACCTCCACAAATGGGACATGACTCAGAGATCACTCTGCCTCTATACTGGGCTCTGTACATACCTTACACTGGCTTTATCATTGTATCATAACTCAGACCAACCTCCATCTAGGTTTGGGTACAAAGTACACTCTAATCTGTTAGTACAGTGCATAAGATAAAACCTGGAATTTACATCAGATCTACTACTTTCCTTCTAAATGTGCAAATGTTAAATTAATTTCCCCAAAAAGTATGCCTTTATTAGGTAGCGACAGTAGAGAGATGACAGGAACCAAGGGGGAGAGCGATGCAAGTCAGATTCGTGAGTCGCCAGAGCTCAACCCCAAGCAAACTGCAAGCTGAGAGGATTCATCTTGTTACATTGTTTTAATAAAGAAGAAGACATTCAACAATGTTGTTTGATGTGGTAATACTGAACTCATGATCAAATATTGTCCACATTATGGAAAATGTGCACTTTTATCTTTTGTATCCCGTCCCAACCTTATTGCCAGACAAAAACAACAATTTTGGGAGATTTTGCAAAACCCTGATTTAAGTTCAATATAATCATGTTTATATGTCCATTTAAAAATATCTTGCTTTCTACAATGTCTGTGCATGTCAACTATGGTATTGTTAAGATTGGGGAGGAAGCATTGTTGTGACAAATAAACTTTAGTTAAGGTATGGCAACTATAACATTAGGTTAAGTTTTAGGAAAGATCGTGGTTATGGTTAATAAAAAGGTAGTCCATATCCACAACGTACCACTCCCGGGATTGCTCTGTTGCCTCCGGAAAATCCACCTGATGCCCTTCTTTTCAGTCCTTTACCTTACCTTTTTTTTTAACACGAATTCAGAAAAAAACAGGCAGATGGAAACATGCTTAGGCACAAAATACACACAGCAGCGTGTGTTAAACATAATAGATCAATGTCATTTATCTGTCGTCTATCTCTTTCATCATACACTTATGCTATTTTCCCATGATCTTCCTCAGCATCCACAATTACTGTACAGTTTACACCTATGGCTCTCCATACAAGGTTGCTAAGCAACAATAATGACAGTGACCTTTTGAAAAACAGTGGGATGTGTCCCGCCAGTCGAAAGGACTACAGCACACAGCATAGCACACTTGTGGGGCCTCCGTGTTTATACGTCAGCTCAGAGACTAAACAGGCTGACAGAATAAGCCACACATGCACAAGACACGCCTTCACACAACATCACGCAAAGGCATTAAACACATTTCTGCCCTTGAGGAAACCAGAGGAGTTAGCATTTCCCTGCTAGCTCTGAATGTAGTACCTTGTCACCACACCCCCTTAATGTAAGAGCAGTCTATTGGTATTCAGCTGCACAGGTATCTAAGAAAGCAAAGCCTTTTAAACATCTTAACCGCTGTTTGTTCTGTCTCTAGAGGGCATGAGCAGTACACTGGGGGTTTGGGAATAGACAAGGAGAATTGCAAATTTGTTTTGCATGCTGCATGTGCTCTGTAATTCCATGCCTGCTGCATTGTAGCGGAGAGTGTTAGATTTATACATAAACGCACACACAAAGGTGGGTGTTTTGTTTAATTCTTAGAAGATTTGGGATCTTTAGTTATGATTAATGACATCTCCACAGGAGCAACATTATGCCGACTGAAGAAATGATGTACCTTTGTGTTGTTTTGTTGTTGCTGTTGTTGTTTTTCCTGTGAACAGCTACAGAGCAACAACAACACACGTAACAGGTTTTCGTGTTTCATGTTGGATTGACATTAGATGCTGTACATAGAGGAAGGTCATGATTTCTGACAGAAAGAAATGTTACCAGACAGGATTAAGGCCCATAAGCTATGCAGGTCTTTATCATGACATTGTTATGTATGTCTGACTTCACCTTCAATACTGTAGCTGTTAGTACTTTACTGTACAAGTTTCTGATGCCTCACTTAAGTTCAGCGCAGCAGGGAATGGCCTAAATGAAAGCAGAGTTAAGTTCCCCCGACGGGAAGTGTAAGAGAAAAGGAAACCTCTATATCTGTCTCTTAAGTCCTGGGCATGCATCTGAATGACAAACCTGTGTGTCTGTCCCCCTTTTAAGAAATCCTTTACAAGTAGTGAGACACCAGGGCCTGGACTGTGGAGGCTGTATATTTCTATTCATAATTGATGACCCGGACCCGGACAGACAGCACACTACACATGTAATATGGATTCACTCTTGGTTTCAAATGCATGCCCTCGTCTGGACTTGACTCTGAGCCATCATTGTGTGTGGAAAGGGAATGGTTTATGTGTGTGTCTGCATGTGCAAGTGTGTGCATGTGACTGTGTGTGTGTGTGTGTGTGTGTGTGTGTGTGTGTGTGTGTGTGTGTGTGTGTGTGTGTGTGTGTGTGTGTGTGTGTGTGTGATACGGTTGTTGCAGCCAAAAATGTAATGGACCGACCTTGTGTTTTCCAGCTCCAGTTTGGCATGTGTTTTTTGACTGCTAATTCCTGGTTTGGTTTTCCAATTTTCTGTTGTTTTTTATATTAAGTTGATTTCTTACAAGTTGTTCTTTGTTCTACACTTTTTGGTTCATGTGCACCTCCACAATAAATAGTAGCACAGTGGGTTAGCTGCTACTTTTTGTGGATTCCTGGCGACTAATTGATCAGGTATCCAAGTCCCGGGGAGTTTGTTTGGTCTCACCTTACTGCTTTCCCAGATTTCAGTGAAGGTTCATTTGAGAACATCTTATTTTATCAAATCCCTGGTTGTTTGTTTGGCCATGCGTGTGATGTGATCTCGCCATCTTACCATGTAATGTTTCCACAGTGCTAAAATCATAAGGGAGATGAGGATAAATGTTTGGCTTACAGGTTTTCAGGAGGTCAGGCTAAGCTCTAATTGTTGATAACAGATTAGGGTCATGTGTATAGCTGCCTATATTTTAGTAAATAATGATGAGCAAGGCTTATTCTAACTGTAGTATTTAATGTTTTCATAACCACATTGTCATTGTCAATTTAGCCATGTAGCCCCAGTCAAAGTTATTGCGCTCCATTACAGGAATAGAGAGCTGCAGGGCTTCTCACTTGTTTGTGTCCCCTAATAAACCTTTGAGTGACACCAAAGACACTTCTGTATGTTCATGTTTGGAAGCTCTCTGTTTTTCGCACCTGAGTTTGTCAAGCTTAACACGGCATAAATCCTGGTTCTGGACCCCTGCTGCCTCTGCTGTCTGACTTACTAAGTCAGACTTACAAACTATAGGGCTACAACTAACGATTACTTTCATAGTCGATTAATCTGTCGATTATTTTCTCGATTAATCGATTAGTTGTTTGAGCTATAAAAATGTCAAAACATGTGGATCAGTGTTTCCCAAAGCCTAAGAGGACGTCCTCAAATGTCTTGTTTTGTCCAAAACTCAAAGATATTCAGTTTACTGTCACAAAGGAGTAAAGAAACTAGAAGATATTCACATTTAACAAGCTGGAATCAGAGAAATCTTATTTTTTTAAATAAAAAAACGACTCGAACGATGAATCGATTATCAAAATAGTTGGCGATTAATTTGATAGTTGACAACTAATCGATTCATCGTTGCACCTCTAACAAACTATTTCAAAACATACCTGTTTTAGTAACACAAACGAGCGTTTGAGCACAAAAACACAATTACATGGGCGTCGGGGAGCTCACCTGGTAGCGCGCGCGCCCATATGTAGAAGTTTTCCCCTCGACGCAGCATCCGCGGGTTCAACTCCGACCTGCGGCCCTTTGCTGCATGTCATTCCCCCTCTCTTTCCCCTTTCATGTCTTCAGCTGTCCTATACAAATAAAGGCATACAAATGCCTAAACACTTTTACCAATTTTACATTTCACTATAATATGGTAGCAGGTAGTGCTTTTACAACAAAAATATACACAGGATTTCATTTCACAGGATGAAAGGGTGGCAACAAATAGTGTAGCATAATCACATGCATAACACTATTGTAACATTCAAACATTTTGTCGTGAACTAAATTACAGATTTCTCTGGCTTTGAACATACGTCTAGTCACGTCTAGTCCTTTTTAGATATTTTAATGCGGAAATGTTACACATTATAGCTTTGATGTTGATTAAATTAGCAGCAATGTAAATAATAGAAATGTACAAACTTCTATACCACTTTAAAGATGTATTGTTTGATTTTGTAATTTTGTTCATTTGCCCTGAATCCCAGTGTTTGAGGATACATGTGTGTCATAATAAGGAAGTTTTTTTATTAATTCAATCATTTTTGAGCTAGTTCAGTCTCCATTTCAACTCCTCCTCGTATCCCGATTGATTCAGCGGTTTAATGGGCTTGTGAGTCTCACTCGCTCCCCTGGTCTCAGCTGAAGTTCACAGAGGGCAGAGTTCATACCCCACGTTCCCATAGCAACATATGACATGTCAC
Organism: Sander vitreus; assembly: GCF_031162955.1. Taxonomy (NCBI): domain Eukaryota; kingdom Metazoa; phylum Chordata; class Actinopteri; order Perciformes; family Percidae; genus Sander; species Sander vitreus. The sequence goes on along the minus strand of NC_135856.1, from coordinate 25,086,382 downwards.
CCTCAAACAGAAACTCCCTCTCAATCCTCCGTAATGGGTTTGACCTCTGACTTGTGTCCCTTACTGCCTCTCAAACTGACACATAGGCAAGTGTGAAGCCCTACTGGCTGTAGCCTGCAGCCATGTCCTCCACATTATACTCCACATCCCTGCCACAGAAGGGTTAATGATCAGCTCTGCGGTGACTTATGTCATCTAGGTGAACAGGCTTGCACATAAGGTTAATACCATAAAAAAAATAAAGAAAACGTAACACAATCTCAACGATTACACAACGTAAACGAGGACTGCTTTTACAGCTGGCACGGTTCTGGTAGCTGAATCAGAAGCTTTACCAGCAGAGTCTGACTCACTGCGACCTCACACAGATTCTCTGTCATCGTTATGCAGCTTCACTCCACTGTAGCCAATCCCGTTCTCCATCCAGCCTTCGCCTGCTGCATTATTTATGAGCACTAATCAGGATCCCAGCTCTGGTGTGCTAGCCACCCTACTGGTAACATCACTTCCCTGACCCGACCCTGCCTGTTTCCCCACAGCATTAACGTGTGTTTACGCTAACGCCTGCTCATTAGGCCGTACTATGCTAGGCCAGAGCCTGCTGCCTGAGCCAGAGCTGGGGGCCTTTCTTAACATGCTCTAACCAGCCCAGGCATCCCCCTAGTGGGGTACAGAGAACAGCTACGTGCTAATCTCAAACAACAGGAAAAAGCAACATCGGTAGCTGTTATACAGAGGTAGTTTACTGGGAGGCATGGCCTGCGAGGACCTGTGATCAGGCTCCATTATTGTTGTAATTAGCGTGCCTCGTGGAGCCCGGGCTCCCAGGCAGCTTGCCTCGACCTCCCTGCCTCTCAGTCTGTTTACAGCAAGCCAAGGCAACAGGGAAAGGGCAGGGGGCTGGTGACACGGCTCGATGCCTCTGTTCAGCTCTAGCAGCAACATAGCTGTTTGTTCATTTGGAGAGTGGACACAGGAGGGTTTTCATTGCTCTGCTGTCCTCCGTTATTCAAATGTTTATTCTACCTGCAGTACAGGCAAAGGCAAACTAAATGCCCAAGGAGGTGCAGTGGGGTCAAATATAGTCTTTATGTTTTTGATCAGTTATTCTCAAAGACTGCAGCAATTAGCCATCGTACATCAATCAACGTCAGGATCGAGCCTGTAAAAACATCAACTAAACATGTGAATTACCCAGTATCATTCAAAGTCTGCATCCATCTAAAGGTGCGTGCACCCATGTGAAATCATGCGTGAGTGTGTTGTGCTGCAAGCGATGGGTCTAAACCTCCTCTTTTCGACTTATCATTCACATTCAGCTTCAACCTTTCAGCAAGGCCTGCTCCCCTCACATTTACCCCAACCTTTTGGCCCCCCCATCATCAAGAGGCCACCCCCTGTCGCGACACCCGTCCCCTGATCACCAATTAGCAAGGCCGGTCCCTTTCCCTGCGCGAATGCAGAGGTGGAAGCGTGGGGAGGAAGAAAGGTAGAGAGGCGCTATCAGGGCAGTGTGAGGTGGAGGTCCCATGAAGGACACGGCTCCCTGGGTGGCTGAGCGATGAGCAAGGGAGCGTGAAGGGCTGAGGCAGGACTTTCCCACAACCATCAGTCCTTCAGTCAGCCAGTCAGTGTTGCAATGCTGAAGCACAAACTGCAATCAGTCATCCTCTTACACAAGAAAACCCTTTTTATCCACTTTTTTTTTTTAAATCTTTTTTGAGTCACCTTTTTCTTATTAGGCATTACAGTAATGCGTTTTCTTTGTATGTCTGTTTCTGCATATGTGTGGGAGTTTTTTCTGTCCGTCTCCATGTGAGCCCAGCTGCTCTGACATCATTTTGATTAAGATAAAACTTAGTTTTCTGTGTGTGTGGATGTTGAGAAGGATCAGCCTTGCCTTTCAGTAGCCGTCCCCAGTGTTTCTCCTTGTTGTCTCACTTCATTCCCTCTCTTATTGTATCTGATTAGAGAGCCCGTGTTGCAGTGTGGTAATGAAGCCTGTGTTAGAAGAGCAGCACCGCCGGGCATTCAGGGCCCCGCACACCCTGTGAGAAGCAGAGAGGCGCGTACATATCGATCTTATAGTTTCCTTGAACCCAACTGCTTCGGCGTACTTTGTACTCTCGCTGCACTGTATTTCAGTTTGCTGTAGTCTAATGTGCTGTCATGAAAAGCTGCAAATGAGATGTTGCTGTGTGTGTTTATGTGTGTGTGCTCTCATATATACCTTGCTTGTTATGAATGCATCTGTACACTCCAACATAAAAATAAAAACTAACATTTCATAACCATTCTTAGACCATGTATTAATTATACCTGTACAAAATAATCTTAAAAAAGAAGCTGATGTTATAACATTTATGAAGGCTAAGAATATAATTTGTTAATATTGCTGCACAGAAAGCATTAAAGCAGAAGTATACATCATTTTACACCAAACATATCTATGCAGTGAAACCCAATAAATAAATTATAATGCTAAATATTTGACAGAATACTAATAATTGTAATATGCATTCATTAGCAACTACAGGCATTCTTATAAATAAATGAATTGAAGGTCCAGTAACATCATGCCAGAACTTCTCATATAAATCTAATGTTATTCCAGATGCAGCCTGTTTACATGGGGCCTAATCTATTCATTCATACATTCATACAGGCTGTGTGTGTGTGTGTGTGTGTGTGTGTGTGTGTGTGTGTGTGTGTGTGTGTGTGTGTGTGTGTGTGTGTGTGTGTGTGTGTGTGTGTGTGTGTGTGTGTGTGTGTGCATGACAGAGTAAGAGCGATCTGAAGGGCTAAAGCGCCATCTGGTGGTGATGTAACATGGCACTTTGAGCTGAAATGAGCATCCATCTGTACAGTGATGATCCGGGTTAAGATATAACTGCAGAGAGCTGGGATAAAACTTCACCCTGAGACTCTGAAAACTCATGAAACTTTTGGGTTTTACACTTTCATACAGCAGGTTTTTTTCTAAACACTCACAGAGTTGCTGCATGAGTAAAAGCTGTAGCCACATTCGTCCCTAAGAAATCTCTATTTAAGGGTAATTTTAGGTCAGGCAAAAGTATATTGTTTGACATATTGCATACAAATCTAAATCTAGTATTTGAGTTTGTTTTAGTGCAGTGGCTCTAAAACAGTACTTGAGATCAAGTAAAAGAAATTGGAAATTCTAAAAATATAAATGAAGTTTGGCTGCATGAACAGAGAAAATAATTCTGTCCACTATTCTGCATGTTTATTTTTTAAATTTTTTTGTCTTTATAACACTACATATCTGTGTACCTGCATCAATAACTTCATGTAGCCTACTTTTGTTTAAATTTGAATTATCTTCAGAATAAATTCCTAAAGCAAAGTGCAAAGAAAATCTGTCATTCACAACAAGCGCAGCTCATTTGTTTTCAAAATAGCCAGTGAAGCTTGTCCATGCTTTTTTAACCAAAATTCTTTGTGGTAATGCATGTAGAAAGGGCTCGCTGTACTGTCCTCACTAATTGGCGCTGTCAGGCGTCCCTTCGCTAGCTTGTTTCACAGTCTGATCGGATAACCCAGTCCACATGAAGAGAGGAGTGAAAGACAGCTTGAGCAAAGTAAAAAAAAAAAAAAACATAGAAGAAGGCAGAATGAAAAGAGATGCAGGTGGTTAGGAGGTGGTGAGCTGCTTAATAATGATCAACTGCCAAGTAGACGACAGGCTGCGCTCTCTTTTATACATTAATAGTTGTCTTTCACTCGGTATCTCTGCAAACAATCGCTGATCAGAGGTGTGTAAGCAGGTAGAGGGGATGGGACTCTTATGCAACATGACAAAAGTGCTACTTTGATATTGCTGATATCATTACTCTCGTTAGGAGGTAAATGCCACTGATAAGATAGAATAGGAAAATAGACATGGAAGGCCTTTTAAGTGCAGGGAGGAGCATGATGTTTAAGTGAAGAAGAGAATGCAAAAAGCCAGCTGATCTCTTTCTCTTTTATTGTGTCTGTCTTACCAACTTGTCACTATCTCTCAGTCCAATTTACTCTTTTAATATGGCCTGTTTTTATATATCTTTCACTTAATTGTGGGTGTATTTGTGCATGTGTTATGCTCTTCATCAACCAAGATTCTGTTTATGTATGTTTGTGTGTGCGTGCAAGAAAGTGTGTGTGTGTGTGTGTGTGTGTGTGTGTGTGTGTGTGTGTGTGTGTGTGTGTGTGTGTGTGTGTGACAGTAATACCTGTGTTACAGTCAAAAGTAAGTAACTTCAGAAGTCAGGTGTATCATGTTGCCAGGATCTTCTTTGTGGTGACAACAGTGATTAATAATGGAAAGCAGATGTCGGCATCTCGAGCTGAAATTTTCATGAAACTTCGCTATCGTGATTAAAGTGTATGTCTTCCTCAAGTCACTCTGAGTCTTTTAACTCCGCTCTCTGGGGAGTGGCAACAAATCATGGTTGAGACAACATGTCATATCACAGACAATCTTATGCATGTCAGGAACCAACTGTTTTTTTTTTTTTTTTGCCTTTCTAAAATTTGAACTCCTCATCTGTTTACTGAAGCCTACACACATGGACGAAGTTTGATTATTTTATAGCATTTTACACTTCTTATAATTTCTCTTTCATATTTTTTCTCAGTTGATTTTAGCAATTTGCAGCATTTCAGAAAGGATGTGGCTATGAAAGCTAAGATTTCTTTGACTTCTTAGGCCTATTTTTGCCAATTAAAATAGAGACATGCGTAACATGTTAATAAAAAGTAAATCATTTGTAATATTTGAATAACTGTTTGTTAGTGTTTAATTTTAATTTTGTTATATTAGAAATGAGTCCAAATAAAAAGCTTTTTATATTTATATTAAGGTCTTGCATTTATTTAAATCTCAGTAGTAACAGGTTCAGCATCTAAATCTAAAATCATACAGATCAAATTATTTCAGTCCCAAGTTGAGATGAATAAACTTGACTTGCAGCATGCCAAGTGTCTCTTCCTGTGAAAAGTGATCTATATTTCAGAGGAATTTAATGACATTTCTATTTTCTCCTCTCAGAAAGAGAATTCATCTTTATACTTTTTCTTTTTGGAGGGGTGGATAAATGCATTTGCAGCTTCCGCTCAGCAAAGTTTATTTATATCTTAGGATGCATTTAAAAGCCTGGGCTGCTGTCACAAGGAGATGGCTTTGCTCACTTTGGATTGCGGGGTGCAAATGTATGAAAAAAGGCTTGAGTTGGAGATTCAGCGCAAAGTAGCCAGGAGTGTTGTGGCAGCAGAAATATCAGATCACTTAAATGCCTTCTCAAACATTTCTTGAACAGGCACCAAGATAATCTTTTATCTCACTATTTTCCTCCCCATCTTTTCCTCCTTCTTTTATCCCTGTCTCAATTCTCTCTCTCTCTCTCTCTCTCTCTCTCTCTCTCTCGCTCTCTCTCTCTCTCTCTCTCTCTCTCTCTCTCTCTCTCTCTTTCCTCCATCCCTAAAATACCAACACCTCAGCTACAGTGCCACATGTGCACAGGTTTCCCTCTGCACTCTTCTGAGAGACCAATAGATAAATAATACCAGATGGGTGAGATTAATAATTTTATTATAATTTTTTACTTTATCATTTGTTTCTCTTATTTCTTCTCTTACTGTATGCTCAGTCAAGATTGATATTCATCAGTAAATGTAAATCCTAGGCAAATCTTAAATTTAAAGCATAACTCTGGTGATATTCTTTATTTTTCTTATTGTTAACAAATGTCACGAAAAGAACCAAACCAACAATGAATTGATGCTACTAACAATTGTCTGTGTATCCAATGTTTGATATATCTATTATATATCTAATTTTTCTGGACTGCCATTGTTGAGTACTGTAGTTTATTTTATCTCAATCCCACATACACCATCCTGCTGCTGTAAATACTCACTCTCACTTAATTGGTAATACTTATTTACTTGAATGGAATACTCTTAATGGAATATTCTACAATGTTCTATTGTGAACAATTCAATTCAGTTCAATTGTTTCTTAATTATGATGAGTTATTGCGTCCAGAACAGCCTCTCCAAATCAAATGTACACTATGAGGTCTGACGTAAAACTAATTTTAATTGTTGGTTTACTTTTTTTTAATTGGCTTTTTTGATAGGAAAATAGGAAAAATATAGATTTGAATCTGCATTATCTTTCAAGGCATACATCTGAGCCTGACATAAGTGAGAGTACTGTAAGAAGGGTTTCAGATTAAAACTTTGACTTCAGCCCTCTTTGTGACTTTTTAAGTAGTGAGCATTGCACAGTTTAATATAATGTGGATAATATGATCATGTCCTCGCCATTGTTCATATTTTTCTTGACATAAACTGACATCTGATTACCTTCCAGCTCCCTTAAAATCCCTTTTAATTTCCTCTGACAGTTTGGCGATTTTTCTAACGAGGCAAAGACATCCGGCCGGCCTACTGATAAATGAAACACTGTATCTCCTGACTTATTACAGTAATGCAATACAACAATTGGTGCTATACAGTAATTTGAATAAAGGAGAAGGGCTTGTGCTGACTCAAATTCCCCTTCTCATTTGACTCTCCCTACTTCCAATCCCCAGTATTTGGGATCCAAAGAGCAAGCACCATAAATTGCATAAAAGGATGTGTGTAAATGAATATGAAAAGCAATGTTCTTTTCAGCAAGGCAATGATAGCTGTTTTCACATTCCATCTCATTTTTGTGTTTTCTCTCCTACCTTTCACGCTCTTCCCTACGGCCATAAAACAGTACTTTTACATATATTACCTTTTGATTAATGGAGCTATATTCATTATTCTGCCCTATTGCTAATTAGAAAACGCACCCTGCTAATGATATACAGTTGGAATAATACTTGCCCACGAGGCACGCTATCACATCAGGTTTCATGCTTGTGCACTCCCGGTACCAGCCTTTACACATAGATTCAGATCTGCCTCCTTCTACACCGCTCGGCTCGTCCGTTAGCAAAAGAGTCACGGCTACCACTGAGTGTCATTGTTTTTTTTTTCTGGCATAATGAGGCCTGTTTTCTCCTGGGGGTTGTTGCTAAGGGTTGATGAGGTGTGCAAGCACTGAGTCAGTCTTAATCAGGAGATCTGTGTGTGTGTGTGTGTGTGTGTGTGTGTGTGTGTGTGTGTGTGTGTGTGTGTGTGTGTGTGTGTGTGTGTGTGTGTGTGTGTGTGGGGTCCTCATTGGTTTTGTATTGTGCATCCGGCTGTTAAAGAAAAGATTGTATTGAATCATAGCATTGATCAGATTCAATCCAAAGGGTTAATGTAGTATTATGTGATTCCACTGCTTGTTCCTGTGTGACCATCCTGTCATGGTCCAAACAACCAAAGGCAGTGACAACCATCAATGTCACACCAGCAGACTTGTCTGTACTAATGCAGGCGTATTCCCCTGGCCGGGCCCTAACTGCGTTAATGGCTGAAGAGGTGTGATGGAGAGGTAGAAGGGGAGGGAGTGGGTCACGACATATTGGTGACAAGGTAACAACAACTTTAGAGCTGACATCTGTCATTTGTCCTCTTCTGCCAACCAGCCTGATACTTTGTGTCTTTCCTGTCTTTATATACATTATACAAATGCTAAGCCTTTTTTTCTTGATAGCATTTCATATATTTATATCTTATTTTACCTCTGTTTTATTATTTTTTTGCTATCCACATCTACATTCACTTCAATTTCTAGACGACACTCATACTCAAGTATTTCTGTTTTGTGACACTTTATACTTCACTGCATGTCAGAAGTAATGTTCTTTATTTTACTACATTATTTGACAGCTGTAGCTGAATACTAGGCTTTTACAGGCAAAATGAATGAGAAGGTCATGAAATCTGATGATTTTTTATTAATAACCCAACAGAATACACCTGGACCAGAAATCACCACCGAAATGTTGCTTATAATACTCCAAATGAGCCCATTCTTCAGAATAGTAATATTTCATAATTAAAATACAGTTTACTGCTAATACGTATTTATCTGATTGCAAGACTTCTAGTTTAAAGGGGAATATTTTACCATGTTGCATTGCTGCTTTTGTTTCTGAAAAAGATTTCAACTCTTGTTTCTTCATTGTGAAGAGTTCTAAAACTGGTCGATTCAAGTTTGCATCTGAAATTTGCTTTTAAGAAAAAAAGTAAAGTACAGATTTGATCATTTGGGCCAGAATTGAAATCTCCAGATATCAGAAATTTGAAATCAAACTTGTCTTTCTACTCAAATATCAGTACTTTCTCCAGGCTGTGTGTCACAAGGAGACATATAAATGCACAAACAAAAAATTGTCGGACCACAAATTCAGCCAGAGGAAAACAAAGAGCGTATCTGAAAAAGATTTATCTTTGGTTCCTGAAATAAGGCCGGTGAAAAGGCTGTAGTAACTACAGGAGGTGGATAACAGGAGGTCTGCTCTCTAGAGTCTACAGAAAGAGAAGGCCAAAGGTTATAAAGAAAACCTTGGAGTAGTGCCAAAGAGCTGTTAACACTTCCCACCTACTTTTTGTGGCTCAGAGGTCAGCATTTTCTGAGATTACCTCTTCTTATTTTCTCCTTTCCACTCTCTCCAAGCACCATTACAGCCCAGCACACAGCCATTAGAGATCAACAGCCCATCCAGTTGTAATAGCACCCTCACATAGCTCTAGGGTCTACTAACCTATAGCCTCTCTGTTGTGTGATCCTGTAGTTCTCACTAAGATCAAGTAGGTTAGTCTGTGTTACAGTTCACAATCTGCCCAAGCTCTACTTTATTAATAATAATAATGAGGCTTCATTGATCCCTGTGGGGAAATCGTTTATTCTTCCAAAGGGAGTTCAAAGTGTGCAGTCAGCTGCACAGCAGTGTACCAAGTGTCAGTGTTGTAGTACTCGAGATCGGTCTTGGTCTCGAGACCGGTCTGAAGACCACTTTTTGAAGGTCTCGGTCTTGTCTCGGTCTCAGATAAAAAGGACTCTGGATTTTATTTCAAGACCGGTCTAGACCACAGCTGCCTTTTGATAATTTTATCAAGGCATTTCTCATGATACACTTATGGCAATAAAAGAGGTGAATAAAGAATAAGCTTAATATGTTTTCTGTGGGTGTTTCTTTTTTGGGAATGTGGCTCTTTCAAATCAATTTGAGGGGCGCCTATGGTTAGCATTTTCCACGTTATCGTTTCATGCAGTGTTGGACTTACACTGGTCTGGTCTTGGTCTTGACTCGTCTCAACCCCTCAAAGTCTCGGTCTTGTCTCGATACACTCAGGTCATTGTGATGACTTGGTTTCGGTTTAGGTGGTCTTGACTACAACACTGCCCAGTGTTGCACTGATTTCCTTGTCTTGCTCAAGGGCACTTCAGCAGGGTGGATGATTGTTCACACGAGGCTTGAATCCATACACTTTACTTCCACTGCTGGATTTACAGTAAGTAAGCTGTAGCTCAGAATGTAGAGTTGGTGGTCCCCTAATTTGCAGGGTTGGCAGTTTGTCCACATGTCGAAGTGTCCTCAGGCAAGGCACTAAACCCCAAGTTGCAATTTATAAACTACCCATTTACTATTTAACTGTTGTCCGCTCATTGTTTTGGGTCAGAGGTTCATATGGCTGAGTCCTTCTGGTTGTCATCAACTCAATTAAAACTACAATGTAAAACTACAAGCTGCAGCTCCCAGGTCAAAAGCTGGCTGGCTGTGAGGCAACAAACTCAGCAGTGCATTGGCATTTAATCACTGAAATGCACATTCTTTATTATTGTCAAACAATGTGTTTTTTTTGTTTTTTTTACGTCATGGCCCAAAGTCTTACAGAATTAGCAAACAAAACAACTTAGACAATAAGACAGAATAAACACTGATTTAAAAAACGAAACATTAAAATAGCAGGATAGGCACCAGCGCCCCGCTGCCTTGCAACGGGTAAGCAGGTATAGATAATGGATGGATGGAAGTTTTAAATTACTTAAAATAATTGCGGTGCACATAGAACATGAGGAAACACTTGATTATTTGCTCAACATAAACTTAGAAAATCATCTTAGTTATATGTACACAGACCTGTGGTAAAGTGTTGAGGGATTCAAAAACTTCCCCAACTTTATCATTTCAATATTTAAGTGTTCCCTACTGTTTTTAAACCTATCCCGATTCTTTGGGTAGAAGCTCTGCAATATTCAGCATGGGAAAGAATCACTCTGGATTGACACAGAATTGCATTGTCAACTAAAACATAGCTGCAGTTGGACAGGAAGACATAAATTGGCACCACACAAGGCAAGAAGAAAATGTCACTCCTTTGTCCCTGTAGACCCTCCAGTTTGAATCTCTCCTATCCATTTTGATAGTGTCACAGACACAGTACTTACCGCGCCCTCCAGAGGCAGTGACGTGTCTGTCAGAATGACATGAAGGCAATGAAGTCAAAACATAAAATCACAGGACGTGGCAACACTGTGGGGACAGATACAGAAGGCAGCAAATGTTTCACCATCAATCATCACATTTGCTGAAAGTGTCACTAAGAGTCCAGATGCTTCTGAGCTTCTTTTTTTTTACCAAACTTGATTCTGATGCAAATCAGTAAATGGTGTGTGACCTCTGTCAACATCTATCTGTAACCAGCTAAATCTGCAACATCAAAAGGTCTTTGGCACAGCCCTCTCCTGTCCCTCTGAAGAATGTTGGCCTATAACTGACTCAAAAACTAAGATCACATTTTCATAAAAGACAGCAGCAATCCTTTGCCAGTTGCTTTTTTTTACCTTGAGAATAAAACGTCTTGCTTGGCCGTTGCTTTGTTTACCAAAAATGTGCATTTGGAAATTAACATAGAAGGACACTAGTTATAAAGAAAACCCTGATTCTTGCTTTGAGTAAGTTGTACTGATCAACAACTCTAAACGAGATGTACAGTAGATGACCCTTTTTTTCAGTGAGGCAGTAAGAATCCCACTTACTTTATCAATCCTTTAACTTGCTGTGTGCGCAGGTTAAATTTACAGCCAAATATTGTTTTGTTTGCAATTTATTTGTATGGACACAGATAAAAAAGTTGTATACTGTTTCTTCTAATGTTATCTGGGCCAACATGCCACAACATTTTCAAGATGCTTTGGAAAAGTGAAAAAAGTAATGACAAAAGCACTAATGGTGCTGAGCTAACTTCTAATGTCGAAGCTAGTGGGTCACGGTTTAATTAACTTTTATTCCATCTTCTGGCTCTAAAAAAATCACATTGCAGCTCTACTTTTGCAGAAGAAGGAACCAAATTTTGAAAGTCAATACAATTGAAGCTCATCTATGTCGCTAAAAAGTATGTGTATTAAATAGATGCCTTGTGCTAAAATAACTCCCCTCATGGTAACCCTCTTTCTAAGGATGAACTGTTGAGATAAAAAAAGACTCATATGTGTAATTCTGTCTTTTCAAAATCAGAATTTGCTTTTTGAGATGTTGATAAAAGACAACACAAAGAAAATGAGCAATCCCAAACATCATGTACAATCATACTGTAAGCTTGAACTTTTAGAACATCCTGTGATACGTTGCAATAGAGTAAAGCAGTAATGTTGCAGTTTTTCAGTAGTGTAATTGCACACATGGCAGTTTAACTTCTAAATCATAAATATTCAGATGATTCACATGCAAAAGAACATTGTCATATTCTGCGATTCTGAGAAAAGCCAGACTGGGCTCAGTGAGTCTGAAACGTTGTGAAACAATATATAAACAATATATAATATAAACAATATACAAATAATATTTCAAGTGTTGAACCATGCTATATCGTGAGCCCATACTATCCCTGCAAACATGACAATATTGTATATTTGAAAGAACAAATTTCACAAGCCTATATTGTTAGAACATTTGAACAATAAAATAAATTACCTGTAATGTAATGCAGCTGTATGTATACTACTGTGAGTAATGTATTTTATTTGGCTTCATATACAGTATGTGTTACTTAAACATGTCTTGCTATATTTTTGAGTGTGTCTTAAAATCCCATGTTGGATGGACCAAATGTTTGGTGTGACACAGACTTAAAAATTAATTAAACAACATAGTGAAAAGTTAAAATACATTTCAAAAAATGTTTTCTCATTGCTCTTATACGTAGCCTTTCCATCCCTTAATGTTTTTTTCATTAACATTACATAACTGTGATAATTAAAGGTGGAGTCTGCGATTCTAATACAGTGCGCTTTTTGTTAAATTCAACGAATATCTCCTCACGGTCAGCTAGCTAGTCTGTTCACTGTGTATGCTGAAAAAAACTAATTCGGTGTTCATACACAGCCCTTGCTCTGTAAAAAGAAAGTGGCTCTGACCGAGCCGCACAACACTATAAACACTACACTAAAGGGTCATTTTACAGTCGCCGCAGCCAAGCTCGCGCGCGCCAATGTGACGTCAAAATGATGTAGATCTCGCTGGCGCGCCAGGACATTACACCCTCTGGTCGCGCACCACTCTATTTTTTTCAGCGGTGTGCGACAAAGCGGAAACAGGAAGAATGAACGAGCTCGAGGGTAACCGGATGCCAGGACTCTCAGACTGACTGCAAGTCTCTCTTGTAAACGTACTGGGTTAAGATGAGTTCTTTTATGGCGAATGAAAGGCTTGATCCGACAAAGTAGGTCATTGAATCAAATCAAAGCATTGACGTCAATGCTGCTGCCAGTTCTGCCATTGTTTACTTTATTCTTCTTCCTCTAGTCCGTAGAAATAGCAAAGTCGGTAGCCTTTCCTCATTAGCGCCACCTCTGTTCAGGAGATGACTGCAGGTAGTGTCGCGACCACCACGCGCGAGTATAAACAGTTGAGTTAAATCGCAGACTCCACTTTTAAACAATGCCCTCGACTTTAAACTTTGTTCCCTTAGCTTAGCAGTTATCTGCCTCTACCCTGCTCCAAAAGCATCATGAGAAATCTGGATCATCCCCATCACTGATCCTTGTTCTGCATCCCTACAACTAGTCTTTACACGAGGGCCAAACCTTAGGCTTTCAAAGACTGAAGTTGAAGGTGTAGGCATGGATCCCCGGGACAGCAGGCAAATTATAAAATTATGATTGAAGAGTTCCTGTAGATCCCTGATTGCCCCAGAGAACCCCATTACCCAGAAGCCTTGGCTTTGAACACCTCTCCTACACCAAGAGATGACACAACATCCAGTGCTGGCTCCTGTCAGGCAAAGGTTCTTCTTCTTCTTCTTCTTCCATATCTCCCCGAGTGTTTTAGAGCAGCACTGCGGAGCCACATTTCCTAACAGTGTGAGCTTAAAGGCAGCACTGGCAATATGACAGCCAGAAGAAACAGTGAGTGCCACAATTGACATATTCCCCATCCTTTTGGCATGTCATCTCCCTTTTTCTGGACACCTGATTGATTCTGACAGCCTATATTGGGTATTTCATATGAAAGAGAATTTTGTGATTAAATGTTAATGAGTTGGAATTTCTCTCAGTGCTTTTATTACAGGCCGCCAGTTTTGAACATTTTTCAAAGTAACACACCCAAATTCCACTGTTTGCAATGAATTAATAATACAGTCTTGTCACTGAAGTATCATGCATTCTTTAATCAGGCTGCAAGTCTGAAAAAGAATCTTCTTGAAAGGTATTTCTTTATGATCAGAACAATTATAAACTTTATAATAACAATCATAAAGGGCCGCTCAAAAAGTCATGCATACATGTATACTGTGTGTGTGTGTGTGTGTGTGTGTGTGTGTGTGTGTGTGTGTGTGTGTGTGTGTGTGTGTGTGTGTGTGTGTGTGTGTGTGTGTGTGTGTGTGTGTGTGTGTGTGTGTGTGTGTGTGTGTGTGTGTGTGTCAGAAACAGAGAGAGACCCATGGGGTGAACTCTGCTGCTTTCTTGTAGTTGCTATATGAATCATACGTCTTGACTGGCTCACATCAGTCATGACTGGGGACTTGAGAAGACTGAGGCCAAAGGCTGTGTGAACTGCAAGCACAAAAGAACAGAACCAAACGTCTTTGTTCCATGTTCTCAAAGTGCTTGCCAAGTTGTAGAATAAACACCCCGAAGTTTAGCTCACTCTCCCGCGCCCCTTCCTTACTAGAGCCAAGTCTGGAATCAACCCTCCATTTCTGTTCCTGTTGTTGAGGACAAGACACACATTTGTGTTGGTAGTTTGTGGTGTTTGGTCTCCTTTGTGTTGAACTGTATCGGAGCTGACACATCTCTCATGTCTGCATCTTGCCTCCTACCTGAAATTCTCTGCGGCTTTTCTACAACTGCAAGCGAGAGAAGAGACGGGAGCAGCCAGACCGTTTTATATCATCATCTCAGATCATGATACTGCCTACCTCACGCACACTCTCTTTACCACTTTACCACCCTCTGCCAGTTGTGTCTGTGTGTGCACTCACATGGTAATAAAGGAGACGAAAAAGGGAACAGGTAAAGCAAAAAAAATAGAGAGTATTCAGCAAAATGTGTCTGAGGTGTACTCACCATCAAAGCAGTAATCATAGCAGGGACTGTGCGAGTTATTCTCGCAGAAATACGCTTCACTATGTGTATTGTAATTCTCTGGCTTTCTCATATGCGTGTGAATGCTGACTTTCCCTCGCAGGGCAGAGCAAGCGACTATGACACCAAGTTTTAGTATTTGTCAAAAGACTGAAAGGCCTTTGTGGAGTGATTGACTTTCTTGTCTCTTTGGAGTTTGTTTATACGAGTCTCTCCTGTTCTGTTGTGCAAAGTACAAGCTCTGTGAAACAGACCCCTGCGCTCTCAACTCTCCCTCTGTTCCTGAACAGAAGTTAGAACAGTTGGTGCCCCTCAATAAGTTATACCACCATCATCCCAACCCAGGAACACGCAACAGTCTGGAAGAATTTCAGGTAAAGGCCTGCCTAATTAGTTTCCATCAAAAATGTAATTCTTTTCTGGAATTACGCCGCAAGGGCAGAGTAGCCAAAAGCGAAGATACCTGGTGGATGAAAAAAAAATAATAATGAATGAACAAAGATATTCTAACCTCGAGCCATAAGTACATTTATATGCTTGACATGACTCTGCCATCAATGTTGGGTCGAATTCTAATTTAATTTCTGAGATGTATGTGTAATTTTGCCATTAATATGAATGTTACCACGCTAAATATTTTACGCTTCTCGTGGATATTGTGAGCGTCTCATATATCCTTCAAGAGTGTATTAATTAATAAACTCTTTTCTGATACTTTTTTCACTGGAAACTTGTAATAGGAGCAAGCAGGTAGGATGATATAGTGAGAGGAGCCAGAACATAGTTGTCTGGCGCCTCATTAACATCCCTAGTTCATTAGGAAGAGGCTTTTTTCCTGTCATCTTTTTACAATGTGCCAATGTTGTGTGGCCTTAAAGGTAATTAATAATGAATTAATTAACCAAATTAATTCCTAGGTTAGAAACAGTGTTCAGTAGTGAGGCCAGTCAATTTGGATTTGGGCCCTGATGGGTGAGGCCCTTTACAAGCTGATGTTGTTCATGTTTCTGACAGTGCCAGCCCCCTGTCTAAAAGCCCTAGCAAGTGCCATTTGTCTCCGGGTTAGCAGAAAGATGAGATATAGGGCGGGCTGAATTATTTAAGCTCCCACAACACATGCACTTTTGCTTTTCAAGCATGAGTTATAATTTAATTAGAAACTTCTGGTGCGTTGCTAGCTATTTAAATATTAAAATCTTCCGCTGATCACATTGGATTAGCCATCCCTGTGAAATTCCCTGAGATGTCAGTTGTTGTCTTTCTGTCTCCCTCTCTCACACTCTCTCACTCTCTCTCTCTCTCTCTCTCTCTCTCTCTCTCTCTCTCTCTCTCTCTCTCGCTCTTCTCACTCTCCCCGCTTTATGCATATCCATCAGTGTTTTCTGAACTCCCGCGCTCACAGATTGTTTGTCGACTTCTCCATTAGAGACAAAGGGTTCATCAGGGACCTTTGGGAATCTTAATGGGGGCCAGTGTGCGTAAGTGTGTCAGCACAGGGCTGACCTGATATGAATGAAAAGAGAGAGGTTATGCTCATTATCGGGTCTGGATTGAAAGATGATTACATTAGGCTTCTCCCCTGACAGTAGTAAAACAAGGAGAGGGGTGTGACAATGACTTCCTGTCGCCATGTCGAGGCCTGTTGTCCAGCTCCTTTTGTCTCCTGAATGCAAAAGATGCAACCTGTTGACGTGTAGTGCTGTGTGTTCATGTTCATGTTTGAGCTTGCAGTTTGCTTTCCAAAAGTAAGGCAATCTCATTTAGAATCAGTTCACTCCATTTGTCTTAAGAGGGATAGTAAATTGTAAAAAAAAATATATATATATATATATATATATGTATATATTGTGTTTACATAAGATAACATTGAGTTTAACCCTCAGGGAGGAAATGTGGTGTACAAAAAGGACAGACCAAAAAATAATTAAATTTTGAATTAGAAAGGTATATACAAATAGATACAAATAAGTAGCACAGAACAAAAAATGAATCAAAGTTAGAAGCTATACACAATAAAACCTTACGCTAGTGTACATAAATTGTGTTTTTATGTAGAATATGTGCAAAACTGATTGTATCCAATGACTTCGATAGACATCCAATGACAGTCTCTTCATATCCCTGAGCAAAGTGGAACAGTGAGCTATGTATACTGTATATATATTTTACAAACACCATCTCCCACAAGCCCAAGACTGTCACAGGTGAAATGTCACCATGTTGACAGACCCAGGCAACTGGCTGGCTTAATGGACAAGTCAATCTCCCGAGTCTAGACATAGCTACAACAAAAGCAAGATGGCATAGACGTTTTAAGACAGCAGAGATTATGGTTAAAACGTTGTAAAGATGACATTACTGTAAAAGAGAGCGTGTGTCGATATGATGAATGAAGGAGAAACAAATACAAGGACATATGATTAATGCTGGACTGGTATGGCTGTGGTTTTTGAAAGCTAACATTTAATTGTAGGATAAGGCTTGTAATAGTCAACAAATCTCATGAAATCACCACATATAATGAGTTTGTCTGCTTCTTAATAATTTCCAACATGTGGCACTTAGCTCCAAGCCCATTCATTCCTGCTGAAGAAATAAAGCTTTAAAACAGGTAACAAATGTATGTTTTTAGTTTTTTCAATGGCAAATTTATTGCCTAAAACAGCTGGGCACTTATTACCAAACTTTATTCAAACAGGAGTAACTAATGCATTTGTTGGTGACTCATTTTTGGTGCAGATTGATACATCTTTTGTTGCTCTGGTGAGTATTTACAGCACCAGCACAGTATGTGGGGTTGACTCAAAATAAACTACAGTGCTCTTGTTAGTTGTAATGAAGGAACATGTCATCCAGTGCAAACGACAAGAAGACAATAAGAGATAAGAAACATATAGACTATCACCAGCCTTATGCTTCTTTTTTTTAACACAAAGCATTAAAAGTTTAATAGCAAGCTAATAGACCCAATCACAATGTTTGTTTACAACAACATCCGTGTAGAAAACTCCTGTGCCCCGTACATACAATTTAACGATGCTGAGGAAACAGGGACAAGGAACAACTGGATATACTTCATATACTATCATCTCATCCAAAATGCATGTTTGATGCTTTCATGTGTCAACACTTTCACTAACATTAGGTTGGATGGGTTCAGAACTCCGTGTTTGTCTATATATCTTTAAAGTTTACAGTTACGGCTGAAAATGACAACAGAAATAAACAAGTTTGCTGATTTCACATTATCTCCGCAATTCAAATCAACTGCCATTTGTCTACCCGGAAGAGATTTTTGTGTTAGCACAGTCGCTGTGATTTAGTCTTAAGCTGTAGTATAGTATACTTATTTATCTTAGAATGTGGATACCCAAGGAACATGTTAACCTTTTTCAGAAAGACTAGTGAACATAACGCAAATGAGATGCATTGACTTACTAGTGGAACAGTGGCTTGCCCAAAAGTGACGTCAAGACTTCAGCTCTCAATATGAGTGAGTGTTTTTGCATGCAATGTATATGTCAAAGAAATGTCAAAAATACTGTTGTTATCTTTGTCTGCCCCAAAATATCTGTGTGTGTGTGTGTGTGTGTGTGTGTGTGTGTGTGTGTGTGTGTGTGTGTGTGTGTGTGTGTGTGTGTGTGTGTGTGTGTGCAAAAGTGAGATAGTGTAATAATGTGTATTCTTACAAGCGTTTTTGTGGGAGGAACTCTGAGATAGAGACTGTGAGAATGTGTACAGTCCATGTACAGCCTCACTGTACAGTTTATGTGTGAATTATGGGTGACAGGTTACTCAATCCTTCCCCTGGTCAACCCTGTGACACACACACTCTATCACCAGTGGCAAAGATGTACTAGTGATTCCTAGCTGTGGGCCAGCTGGCTAATTATAAACCAGCATCTACTTTAATCTTCTCCTCCAGACGATTATTTATTCCTTTCTGTGTTAAAGCTATCTGTTAGCTTTAGCTCTTCTTTCCTGCTACAGATACATAGATCAATCCCTCACCTACCTTTGATTCAAAAATAGCACACATGACAGTCGAATACCTTACATTTCGTCCTCACCGTACGCTTGTGTGTGTGTTTATGTCTTTCTGTGTATTTCTTCCTGTCATTTTTTTGCATCTGAACAGGTGTATTTGTCTGCTCACAGTCGGAGTGCATTGTGCTCTGTTTCTTCAACTCTGGGAGGGGCCCTGGCAGTAGCGCTGCGATTGTGTGTCAATCAGGCAGCGCTGCAGACGGCCTCTCAAGCCCCCCATCGCGTGGGGTCCTGTTCTTCTCCTGTCTCATCCTGTCATTCCAAATTCCTTTCATGTCTTCCTCTGTTCCACCCGCAATCCCTCAATCATCATCCTCATTTATTCTCAGAGAAACATTACATACTTAAAATCTCCTTTATATCGGGGATCTGCTGCACAATTCTTTGAATTAATTGTGATATAAAAACTATAAAATGTAGCATATCAAGCATATTTTGGTGTCAAATCTTTATGATGCTGATGCACTGGTCTGGGCAAAAAGTTAAATCTTGAAATATTAATATGGTGAAGGTTGCTTTCATATGCCCTTCATTAGCGTCTTTGTTTTTGTTTGTTTTTAATGTAATTTGCAACATGTTACATGTTGACGCACTCCTGGTCAGAAATAAAAAAAAAAAAAAAATAATAGTTAGATTTATATAGCTTTAGTTAATAGTTAAGACATGTTACTACTGCTGCTTTTGAACAAACTCTATGAAAACATTTTCATTTAGTTTTCATAGAGTTTGTTCAAAAGTAGCAGTCAGATTCTGATACACTGCTACAAAAATACAACCTGTCCTTAATGGAAATGTTTTTAACAGTTTATTTGTCTTTAAAAAAATATATTTTTATTTTTTATTATTCATTTGTCTCCTGGTCATTAATGTTATACTGTATATTCTGTGTTTATGTGTTTATGTGACAAAATGTAAGCTCAATTTGTGACAAAACTAATCCAGATTGAGATTAAGCTTTTTGAGGGATTTAACAGTCGGACAAGCAAACAAGCACAGATTCAACCAATTTGATCCCTGGTTTTAATAGAATATGTGACATGGTACATACTGTAGCCATCTCCTGACTGCTGATGAAGATTGGCTGCAACGAAGATGGTTACTCGTTTGCTTTTCTAAAGTTTCCCCTTGATGTACTCTATCAGAAAGTTTAACTTAATGGTGCAGGAAATGTCTTGACACTCGGTTCTCTCAGAGAGAGACAGCAGTGCAGATATGAGCAACAGATGCTTTTTAAGGTTCAATCACGATTTTCCTTCAACAGCCCTTTCACTCATGTAGGTTATTTTCTGTTTTTGCACAAATTTCAGTTTTATTTGCCACTAAAAGTGACTTTAGTTTCATTACTTTAAACATAGTCTATATCCATGACGTTCAACTTCCAGTACTGTACTGAAATTCCACCGGATGTCTTTCATTCATATCTGTTACCTTCTGCTTTCTTTGCGTTGGAATTCTAAACTCTGAACGATTTATGAGGACTAAGGTTAACTGATCCTCAGATCTCTGCAGGGTAAATCCAGACAGCTAGCTAGACTATCTGTCCAATCTGAGTTTTCTCTTGCACGACTAAAACAACTTTTGAACATACACGTTCCACCAAAACAAGTTCCTTCCTGCGGCTATTTTGCAGTGGTGCTGTTTCTCTGTGCGGTGCTCAGCGCCGCCCAAGACAATTGTGATAGGTTTAAAGAAATGCCAATAAACCAGAGCACGTTTTTCTCCCATCCCGAAATGCTGTATGGACTAGTCAGACCTTCCTCCGCAGTGTTGTGGAGGAAGGTCTGGCAATGCGAGACTACTTTAAACACAACTGGCAACCACTTTAATGTGTCTTTTATGCGTAAGAGGCCAGGATAAAATGTCATCTTCAAAAGAAATAACACTGTTGCATGTGTTTTTACGTCTTCTCATGTCACATGGAAGTCATGAGGAGTTAGTAGTTGTATTTCTACTGGTTCCATGTAATCAAACTAATGTTATGATAGTCTGAGGATGGAGATATCAGCTCCTGTAGTGTGCATAAGTGTGTGGGTAGTTTGTGTTATCTCATATATCATCTATGTAATTATTGCACTTGCCACGTCACTGTGTGTCAGTTCTGTACAAAGGGAAAATGTGTGTACTGATAGGTGCTTTGTTACGTGATCAGTTCAGTACAGTCAATAGCCTTAGTCTCTCTCTCTCTCTCTCTCTCTCTCTCTCTCTCTCTCTCTCTCTTTCTCCAGACCTCCCCAGATGTTGGTTGCCTCTAATTTGCTTTAATATTTCAGCAGTTTGCACAGTTAGAAGGGCTGGATTCGCTGCACTCCTTAATAATGTTACATCCCTGTAAACACTGTTGTATTCACTGACGTCTCATAATCGCACTGAGGTAATGCTGGCTAATCAAAGAGAGGAACAGAGATGAAGAGGGACAGTAAAAGGTGGTACTCTCTTCATACTGCCGGATACTGTAACATCAGGTATGCAGTATACTGTACTGGGAAGGTCAAAGAGGGGTAAAGGTGCACAAGTCAGAAGCATGTTTCTTTAAAATGCTGATGGCATGAGTCTCCAGGGAACCTTAATGAAGAAGCACTTTGAGACAGATTCAACTCAGTGAGGTCAACAGCATTCAGTAGCTCTTATCGTACATTAGTAAGTGAATAAACTCACCTTCAGCTACCCCAGATTAACTCTTTTGATCTTGTAACCCTGCTTTCTTTCAGATCTATAGATTTTTTAAAGCCTCTAACATGTATGAAAACTCTCCTTGTCTATTCCATATTGTATTTCCATTCATAATGAGCTCATCTTCAGCCAAATGTTCAGTTCAAATATGTTAAAGCAACCTCTGAGTCAAAGGCTTTTTTTGGGGGGCAAGAAGACTATCAGATGGCTCTGGCGATTAATATCATGGCGAATGGGGCACTTTAATTATTAACTCTGTGTTACATTTGAAGAATGCTCACCAGGCGTGAGATTTAAAGGAAGCTAATGTTTCACTATCAAACCATTTCATCCAATCTTCATAACATATGTGTGTGCAGGGGAAGGCATTAGTTTCCACAGCGGGCGCTGAAAATATGCCTGCTTTCCCCTCATCAGGAAAGAAGTCATGGTTTGTCTTGAGGGGCCAAGTGTCTTCTTGTGACTGGCCATTGGTTTTAAGTGGCTTGTGCATTTTTCATGGGACAGTGGTCGGTGGGAATGTCTTGTCACTCTATTAAGGCCTATTCAAATGGTAGTGGCCATAAAACGAAGCAGGCACTGAAATATTAATTTGATATTGCAACACACCACAGTGTGTGTTAATTAAGGAAAGAGCTATATGCTTTGGATAGGACAGGGCTTTCAACGTGCCATCATGGTGGAAGATAAGTTAACTGGAAGTGACATATGGGTTTCCCAGTTCTAGGCTGATGTCAATACGTAGATTTCATTTTATAAGGTGCTTGTAGTGTTAGTAAAGTAGAAATGAAATGCCAAACCAAAGGAGAGCAGTCAGTAGCTAAGTTTCCATCCAATTGTCAATCAAATTATCTGAAGTTCGGTAAAAAAACTCATCCGAATAAAGCTGGTGAAAGTGTGTTTCCATCCAACGGCTTTAAAGCGAATAAAAACCTGTGCGTAACGACGTCACATGCTGTTTTGCGATCAAATTGGTATATTGAATTGATTTTAGACATCTTAAGGTGTTTCCATTCATTTTCGCACTGAATCGCACAACATTCAAGCAAACATTTGCGAACAAAGTTTTTCTAGACAAACTGGATCGCGCCATCTACCAACAAATGATCAATATTGCACAAGTTGTAATAGTGCTTATGTGCCAGCTGATGGCGACATATCAAGCTATAATAAGAAAACAACGACGCTAAGATGCAGATGCACGTAAATGCCCGTCGACAACGGAGGCGGCCTATGGTGTGGAAACGACAGCGCTCCAAACTGTTCTGGGAGATCGTGGTTCAGAGACACTTCACGGAAACCCTTTGGTTGAAGCATTTTCGGATGACCAAGACAACGTTTGTCCTGTTGTGTAATTTTTTTGGCACGTCCCTTTCCCCAGATGTCGCAAGCTATCGCCCTCTGGTTCCAACCGAGAAGCGTATCGCCATTGCACTCTACAAACTGGCTACATGTGCAGAGTACAGAGTGGTAGGCAAAACGTTTGGAGTCAGCAAAACCACCGTGCACCGGTGTGTTTACGCCGTGTGCAATGCCATACGAACGGAAATACTGGGCGGAAATTAACTAAAACTTTTTCTTCTTCGTTTTGTGGCGGGTTGCAACCATAAAATGACCTAAAACTTAATCGCATAAAAACGTGTGGATGGAAACATAGCTAATGACAGCTACTGTCTTTATTACTTAGCTTAGTTATACGTTTGGTTTTGTCTGTTAATGGAGTACTTTAAAAAGAAGCTTGCAGTTATACCGTTATGTGTCTCGTCATTGTTGGGCATAGTTGATTAATCAATTGACATAGAATTAATCGTCAACTATTTTAATAAAGGATTAAGTTATTTATAAAGCACAAAGGTCAAACATTTGTGGGTTTCAGTTTCTGAAATGTGAGGTTTTGCAGATTGTTTTGATTTTACGTCATTGTCAATTGAATATTGTTTTAGCTTGAAGGGAATGAGAAAGTCTGGTTAATTTTCAATATGTTTTGAACCTTTTACAGTCTAAATGATTAATTTATTAATAAAGAAAACAACTGACAGATTGATAATGAAAATAATCATTAGTTGCAACCTTACCTTTTTCATTATCAACAAACATACCTTTATAACAGTCTGTAAGATTAAGACTAACAATTATTCATATATGTACTATATTCTACTTCATAATGCAGTTTAAGTGTCATTCCTCTTCCCGCTCACTTCCTTCTTCTATGCCCTTTATTACTGCTTCGCCATTCCTCCTCTCTCTGTAGGACAGGCCAGCGATTATATACCCTATCCTCCATCTTAGAGCTTATTAACCTTTTTGTTGAAATATCTGGAGCATAAAGACTTCATTAAATATTTACATATGCACTAACCACTATGAAAAATTAAGAAACTCAAAGTTGTATTAACCTGTAGTAATATAATGTCTACTCTTGGCCAAGAAAAAAGGTATTTTTTTGCACATTAAAGCATTCTGTAGTGCATAATAATGTATGGTAAGAAGGTTCCCCTTGCATTGATTAAATCCGCTTTAATATAACATTAGGTTTCCCTAAACTAGCTTTATCATAGAATTATGCTTTTAATACAAGGTGTGGAGTTGAGGAGGGGGGCGGGGGATGTTTTGCCTGCAGAAATAAAGCATTGCGACAATCTTTAATTATCCATGGCTCTGTGTGTGTTGTGACTTACGTGAGGAGGAAAAATTTATACGCTCACATTTCATGAATATATTTGAAGCCTTAGCATAAATGCCTATCCCTGCCAGCCATATTGACCTCGTCCCTCCATAGGTGTAGTTGATCCACAACACTCAACCATTCAAATGGGACTAAGTGGCTTTCAATTATTCAAACATATATTCAAGAAAGGGTGTATAATGCTCGCCATCACCTGCTCCTGGCATTCCACTCCTCTGGAGATACTCTGTTTTGGATTGTAAGTGATGCTTCACTGCTCACAACTGAGTAAAAGCTCACTGAAATGTTTAGATTTTTTACTAACAGCTCTGCGGACAGAGAACGAGGCACTCATTTATCTGTCACTTGTGTCTCCACTGTGCTCTTTAGTCCTCTAAAATCATTCCCTATTACTCTGATAGGTCGTCAAACACTCTGGTTCCCAGAGAGCCGTGGCTTTGATTCTTTGAGCAGACTGTGCTTCGTACCTGCATACCTCCAGGCACTTACACCTGCATGTCACCAGTACAGTTCAGCTGAGGGAATTATAATTATAATTTCAAAGCAGGAACAGGATCTTGAAGGATAGATAGATAGATAGATAGATAGATAGATAGATAGATAGATAGATAGATAGATAGATAGATAGATAGATAGATAGATAGATAGATAGATATTGGTGGATAGAGTTGACAGACAGAAAGACAGAAATGGAGTAAAAAGGAAAAAAAAAAAAAAGAATTATGATTACAATGCATGATGAAAAGCTTGGAAAAAATAATCTGGGAGAAAATCATGGAAATCTAAAAAGTGAGACATGAGATATGAGTGACAGCTGTAAGTTGTAGGTGTTAAACTTTGATGCCTTTAGTGCGTGAAGCAGTAAAGTACAGTGTGGTCTGTGAGTAGCAGTATAAGACAGAGGGGGAAGATATAGGGGGAGGTTGGGGGAGGCAGAGGGGGGGGTGTAGGGGACTAACAGAGAGAATAGGCGAAGCATACATAGTCTGAGTGAGACAGAGCGCAAGTTAGGGGGTGCGGATAGTTAGATAGAGAGAGAAACGAGAAGGTTATCCATGATTTAACGCCTTTGGAGCCGTGAGATGAGCCTTGCCAGTTCAGGCTGCTGTGATTGCTGGATGGTGCTGGCGGAGGCTGGGGCCTTTCAGCTCATTTCATCATGGAGCTCCTAATGAGGCCTGGGCCAACTCCCCGAGCATATAGGGGCTCCAGACACACCTCTGATGGAGGGTACTGAGGGGCTCCAGCTTCTACCAGCAACACCATCAGATCCTGGGTTTCTGAAGGGGCGAGGAGGGGGGCATGTGGAGGGAAAGTGGTGGTGGTGGTGGTGGTGGAGGAGGAAGAGGTGGGTGTTGCTCCAGGGTGAGCTGGGAGACCCACTTTGTCCCGAGGCTGTGTGAAAAGGTCATTGCCCGTGAGGAGTACCCACAGGCCCCCGCTGCAGGGCGTCTGGAGGGAGAGTTGTTTTTGTTCAAACAGGAAGTGGCAGGTTAAGAGTAGCGTGTCCATCAAAAATATGTCTGCTGTTTGCTCGTACAGAAGTAGAAGCTTTGCTTTTGGAGTTTGTTCCAGGATACTCTGAAACACATTTCGCCACGGATTCCTGTGTCGATACCTCCTTTTGTTTAGGGTTTGTCTAATAACTAAACACACTGAGCCAGTTGTTGCTCTTTAGGTCCATCATTTATTTCATGTTGCAGCGTAGATATCTCAAATCTGTCTGGGGAAATAGTAAAACACTAAGAGCCGTACCGTATGTGGCAGTATGGGTGCCTCCCTAATGAGAGGCGGCTCTCGGGGATATGAAAGGCAGAGTAGTAGGGGCGGGTGGCAGGGGGTGGGGCAGCAGGCTTTGCTGGTAGAGCGACCTGTCTGTTCACCCCGACTCTGGCCTTTGTGCAGAGTTAATGATGCCACTAATATGTTCTTTAAAGACCACACTGTGATTCATGGCTTTCATTAGCCCCGTGTGCCAGGGTGTCTTTCTCCCTCTCTCTCTCTCTCTCTCTCTTTCTCTTTTCTGTCGCCCCTTTAATGATGGCCTGGAGACGAGGTGGCACGCTTGACCCTTAATCATACGAGCGAGAGCAGGCTGGGGTGAGCGAGGGGCGGTGATGAGATGGGAGGTTTTGGGGAAAGGCAGGGGGTCAGAGGAGGAGGAAGAAATCAGATGGTTGTTCTTCATAATCCCGCTCCCCGGGTCTGGTTAACCATGACTCTCCTGCTCGGGCAGGACGGTATAGCATCCAAGGTACAGTCTTTACAGAGAAAACACACTCATATGAACACTATCTGGTTTTTTATCAACTTCTTTTCAATGTCTTTTTTTAAAAGAAGACACCTGGCTTTATATTTGTTCCCTGTTCACATCTGAGAGCTACACTAAGCCTGTTGACAGGAGCAGATGGAGGGAAAGTGGACTGGAAAATATCTCGGTAGTTGTTGATAACAAAAACAAATTAAAAGATTTTAAAGAGATTAAAAGAGATTTCTTCACAACTTGGATGCTATAGTCCTAGTCTTGGCCATCAGTCATATTGGTAATGACAACATGTTAATCCCAAATGAGTTTCTAAAATCTGGGAGTGGGGCAACATCACTAAAAAAATGTTTGTTTAGCCTCTTGTGTGTTTGTGCAGTTGTCTTGTGCAATATGGAATTAGCCTAACTATCACCTATATTTACTCTTCATTAGAAACGGGCTGTGGTTAAAGAAAGATTTGACACAATCTGTAATGGAGAGCAGTCATAACTCAATTGTTTTGAGAGTGTGCGTGTGTGTGTGTGTGTGTGTGTGTGTGTGTGTGTGTGTGTGTGTGTGTGTGTGTGTGTGTGTGTGTGTGTGTGTGTGTCTGTGTGTCTGTGTGAGTGCACATGTGTGTATGTTCGCAGAAGGGTAAACATACAGCATCTCTCACCTCCAATCGCCTGTTGGGAGGCGGATAAATAAATGATAAATAAATTACACAAAGACATACTGTACTTGTGCCTGCTTTGCTGAGAATTACAGTTGTTTACAAGTGCGTTAGGGGGCCTGGCAGGTAGAACCACATAATGTCTCTGTGTATCATGTTGTGCTTGTCTTAGACCTCTGACACTGGGGATAATTTCAATAATTTACACTCTGCGTGATTGTAGGAGACGCCTCGTGTGTTGCTTTTTAAAAATGTAAAGCAGGCCATGTTAGTCTCTGCCCACCGACCACAACCTCCAAGCACATACATACACACACAGTTTGGACCAGATGATGAAGAGCAGATGTTTTCCCAACTGGGGGTATTCTCCTAATGCTTCTATACCTACCATCCTATAAAACCCTCCCCCCTTTCTCGCCTTTCTCGCCTTCCATTTTTCTGCAGAGTAAAGACAGATTAGGGCCTAAATCCCCTGCAATTTGGGTCATGGCCTTTTGTGTGCTCCGTACGTGAGAGGAGTGGCACACGACTGGGGCCCCATTTGCCAGAGATCAGGGGGTTAGGCTGGCCAGTGATTGAGGGGGAGCCACACAGTATGACCATGTTTGCGAAAATAATGAGATTGAATTAACAGAGAGTCTATGGTGGAGACCCGGGTATCAGAGAGAGGAGGTGTGGTTGAAAAATTAAAGAGAGGGTAAGCGACGGAGGATAGCAAGAAGACTATCCAGCTGTGTGAGAGCAGAAAAGGTGAATTTGTGATCATGTGAACCTCCTATCATGCCAAGTTGCAGTATTTTACAGTGGTAAAATAAATATTATCCAACTTCCAAATATAAGTTACCAGGCTGCTTTAGAATTGTGAGTTTACACTTAGATTACCTCAGGTAAATATGATTTGTGTGTGTGGAGGCTGATGGATCTCAGTAAAGTTAGAAGGGCACGAAGAACTTAAAGCTTTTAATCTATATGTTTATATCAACAATGGATTAAATAACTAGGTATAATGTGAAAGATGTCACTCATAAATCCACAGAGAATTATCATCCAACTTTGCAGTTCTTCTCAGCTTTACAGAGCGTTTTAGCATCTTTCAGCTCATTGTTTTGGTTTTACAGCCGGCAACTGTAGTGTTTTGGTTCACTCTCACCGCTCTCACTAACCATGTTTCCAGCATCAGCGGGCAGCTGCTCTGATAAACCCACTGTACACTATCTGCATTGCACCTAACAGCAGTTAGTAACTAAATGGTGAACATAGTGAAGCATTTAGCAGCTAAACAGTCAGATATTTCTCTCAGTTTGGTGGAGACCAAAACAGTGCTAAAAGACGAGTGAATATTGGACTGAACATGGATTTATTGTGTCTGGCTGTATTACTGTAAAGCAAATCTTCATTACATTGCAATGCATGGTGGGAAATGTAAGTGAATAGGTTCAGAATGTTTCTATAGAAACTTAATGAGTTTAGTGAATGCTCTGTAGGTTATTCATTCAACTCTTAACTTTTAGTCGCATAACGTGAGCTCATAATTATAAATTCTGAAATGCTTCTCAGTATGGTTATTAAAAATGTGGAGTTGACTTGACATTACATAAAACGTATGTAGCAGCTTCAAACCTCTCTCATCATCATTGAGCACAGTTATGTCCTCTCCAAAGCTTGCAGTCAGCAAAGTTAAACATTACAGTTAGATTTTGGGCAGGCCTCATCAGTGTTCTTGTGTGTGTTCTTGTTCTCGTGGGATTAACCAGAAGCTCCTGCACTTTTCCTGAAATAATACGCAAAAACAGGAAACACGATCAGAGAAAACAGCACATCGCTGCAACAATCCAACACAGCGCCTCTCTCCTTAACTTCTGTTTCGTCTGTATTACCATCTCATCCCGAGTTCAAAGCAGCGTGATGTTAATGAAGGTTCCCATGTACAAAGAGAAGCTTATGTAAATGTTACCTCTCCAGATGTTCTATAGCTCTCAGAGCCAGAACTCCAACTAGCCCCCGAGCCACATACTACCAGTTAGCATTTAGACAAACCTTTGTACCTTCACTTGCCTATAGGGCCTATCAGATCGTCGCAGCCTGAAAATCAATATCTGCTGCTAATGAAGTTTAGCCACACATTTTAATGAAGGACCCAATTTGCATTTAAAAGTAACGAACGGGGAAATGGGTTCATTTTCCCCCATATCTTATTTAGTATGTACATTTGAACAGAAAGCAATGCGCCGGTTGTTGTGTGTGGTAACATTTGTCTATTTGTGAGGAGTTTTATTTTAATTAGGCATTGTGCACATGTTGCTTTTAAATGTCTGAAGAAGTTCAGATGATGCATGGCCTCTGTGTGTGTGTGTGTGTGTGTGTGTGTGTGTGTGTGTGTGTGTGTGTGTGTGTGTGTGTGTGTGTGTGTGTGTGTGTACATGTATGTCTTGCTATTATCATGAACATGCTATGAATACATGCATGTATATGTAACAAAGCTTAAATGTTCACTTACTAGCTTTTGAAGCATTCAACTGCATCTAGTTTTCACAGGAACGATGGTGATGTGATGACACCTGAGGCAACTCAAGTCACTGATGAAGACGAGATGCTGCTGAAAGCAATGAAAGTTAGTTAGTAGACAGTTGAGCTTACATTATTTTGTTACATATTATGTTCCCAAAGGTCAAAAATTAACTTCTGTGCTCAGATGTGAACTGAGACTGCATTAAACTTTAATCATGCCACTGTATAGGGTGTGAGGACAGTTGTATTTCAGCTGTAATTAGCTTAAAGGCAACATGCAGCAACTCACATGCTACAGTTGTATTATCTCTCTCTCTGTATATCTGCTTCTCTGTTTCTCTCTCTTGCCCTTTTCTGTTCCGTCACCAAGTCCATCTGTTTAATCTGTCATCCACTAAGCAGCTACTGTACATCTCTAAAATAAACTAGCTGTAATCCTTGTTTATCTTGCCGTTCTACATGGATCACACATCCAACCAGTGTCTGTTGTTAGAAGTTAAATTCTAGAAAGGCTTAGGGGATTTCATCTTTTCTTTTTTCGAAGTAAAGCTCAAATCTCACATTTGAGAGAGGGATACATGGTGGTTATGCCTCCAGACTTTAGATTTGTGATTCAGATAAACAACCTGCATGCTGCACAAACTCTCTCATGTTTTCTGTGTAATCTTGTTGTAACAGGAGCTTTGATTCGTGTTTTTGTGGGGGATTTTCTCCTGGACCAGGTAAAACCATTAAAGTGCCCATATTATGAAAAAAACACTTTTTCTGGGATTTGGGGTGTTCTTTTGTGTCTCTGGTGCTTCCACACACATACAAACTTTGTAAAAAAATCCATCCATGCTGTTTAGAGTGAGATACGGTTTCTGAATGTGTCCTGCCTTCAGTCTCCGGGTGAGCTGTTTAAAATCGGCACGGCTTGTGACATCACAAGCCGAAACGAGCTGGCTAACCGCAACCGTTAGCTCGTAGCGTTAGCATGCACACAAGTTCACCATAATCTACAAAAGAACTACTTACATGTGCGCTCTCATTTAGAAGTCTCCCAGCTAATCCTGCCTTGTAACTGACCGAAGTTGGAGAAACAGCCTTTCTTTTACTGTCTATAGAGCTAGCTAGCTGACATGATCTACATCTGAGCTACTGCACATGTGCGAGTGCAATCAAAGATAGTACAGAAGAAGAAAAGAGGTCTCACTCTGTAGCTAAAACAGAGACCAGGTGAAAAGAGGATCTGCAGCAGTGAGAGAGAGCTGTACAGTACAACAAAAATATATGGTGTTTTTTGAAAATTAAACCATGTAAACCTATTCTGGTACAACATTAAAATAGCATAATATGGGCGCTTTAAAGCCTCATTGTTTCACTAAACAACTTTAGCTCACCCAGGGCTTGTTATCTTTTTTTACATTTGTGTGTTTTTTCACAAAGCCATACACTGTAGCCCTGTTGAGATCTTGGCTGTATTTATCATGAAAGCCTTTGAAAGATATATTTGATATTGGCCATTAGAGTATCAAACGTCAGTACTTTTTTGACAACTGAAATGTGTCTGGCGTGTATGAACATGCACGACAATGTGACGTCAAAATGACGTAGATCTTGCTGGCGTGCCAGGATTTAAAGTGCGCGACCAGCACCACTCTATTTTTTTCAGTGCCACACGACAAAGCGTAACAGGAAGCATGGACGAGTTCTCTCTTGTAAACTTAACTGGTTTAAGATGAGTTCTTTTATGGTGAATGAAAGGCTTGATCCGACGAAGTAGGTCATTGAATCGTTGTGCAGACATTCTGAAGTATTCAAAGTGCTTCTCTTCATTTTATAATCCTCATTTGTTTCACGAGGATATTGAACTCACCATATTTATGTCTGGCGTTATTCAAAGGACGAACATTCCACCTTCTCCACACTAGCATTAAAAAATTGCTCCATCTCCCGTGGTCACTTATGTAACTGCCTTAAAGTTTTGGGTACATTTGGGGGAAACTTTTGCCAAACGCCTCTGTTCACATCGTCGTCTCTGACAGTAAAAGTTCCCTCTAAGAGCACAGAGTGTCTCCACTTTGTCACACTGCGTTCATGATCCTTTTCTACCCGAGCAGCTCCCCGTACATGAAAGCCAACCTGCTCGTTTTATGTAAATAACAACAAGGCAGAGTCTCCTGCGTGCCACACTTGGTGAGAATACTCTGAGATCTTTGCAACAATTTTCATGCTCTCCCCTGCCGGCAAAGTGTGCCACGATACCAGCTGCAGCAGGAAGGCAACTTAGCCTCCAGCAAGACTAAAGTGTGCATCAGAGTAAAACAGTTGTTTACTTTGTTTGAACTGCGGTATCTCACCCACGGGAGACTGTGTGCTTGAAGTTTCGCATCTTTCACTCTCAACTTGTGACAAAGAGTTGGATGAATAACAATGTTATTTTCTCTGCATTCTCCCCCTTGTCCTGTTGTCTTCTTTCCTACGTTCCATCTATTTCTTTTACCACTGCCACCCTACTTCCCCTTTGCACTCCTCTCAAATTATTCATCTGCTCTTTTAAAATTTTAGCATGCAGTAAATTGGTGGTGACACACAAACTACATTATGTTTTTTCACTCCTTTTTTTATAAACTAACAGCATTGCTCATCTCTCTTTAATTGCGCAGCAGTTGGGGACGCAGATGCACACAGATGTGAGTGCAGGAGGGTGAGATGAAAGGAGCGAAAGTGGGGATGAAAAGACAGCGTAGCAGAGGATTGTGTAACTTAGTTAAAGTGATGAGGCAGAGGTCCTAGGTGACCCAGCTCAGATGTGAGTGTTGTCTGTGCGCTGATGTGGATACAAGAGAACAGGAAGAAAGAAAGGGCTGATACTCATTCTTTGCTTTGCTTCTACTTTAAAGTCAAACTACTACTGCTTATGAATATGGTACATGCACTTTTTGAAAGTTCCCAAAAAAATAAACTTGTGTGAAAGATGGATTGTATTGAAATAACAGTTTAGTTCTGGATATAAATGATGAACTCAAGATGCCTTGCACTCGTTCCTTTACTAAGTTTAAACATATACATAGAGGAGTATAATATTAGCTGCCGTTCTGTCCCTTTTTTCTGAGTGCCATATTGCAAAGCACATCTGATGCATTTCAAGGTAACACTTCAGGGTACCATCATTTTCTCATTTTCCTTGGAAGCTTGATACTTATACCTAATTAGTTCTGGGACAGCTGTTTGTAATTTAGTTAGCTGTTGAGTTTGTACACAGTTGTTCCATAAAGAACTGCTAAAAGCTTAAAAACTGACAGAGATCCTTTAGACCCACATCATATTTGGGGAATTGTATGTCTGTAATTTACAACTAAAAAAACAAATTTTACATTTTTGCATGTTCAGCTGGCCTGCTGTGAACTCTCCATGTCATGTTGGAGGTGTACCAATTTACCGTAACACTGTCTCTACTTTCTCTCTGTCATTTGCATTGGCTTTGAATAGAGTGATATGTACTGCTGTGGACAGGGGTACTAGCAAAACCTATTTTAGCAACCTAAGAAAAGGCCCATCAGTTTAAGTTTACGCTATATATAGAATATTTTCCCCGCCCTACCTTGCCGTCAGACAGCCCTTTTCGACGAGGAACAGAAGCTGTTATATCGCTGTGGACGTCACATTAGGCAGTGGTAACGGTAGACCAGCAGCTCCTGTGTTCTGTGAGGTGAAATTACTGTTTTTGTCAAAGGAGTCTGGTGGATTTAAAGAGAGCAATAATGTCCTGTCCAGTGAAATACGTACATAGTAATGGTCATTTCAATTGTTGTCATCTGTACACCTGTGTATTTTATTGTAGAAACACTGATACTCGTGTTGATCTTTAGAGCAACTTTTTTTAAGTAGTTGTTGCAGTGAAACGGAAAAATGGCTGAGGTGTCCATAGCCCTGTCCTTGATCCAGTCTGGCCTCTAATCTTAATGATCATGTCTTCAGGGAAGGGGATTTTCAACCGGATGTACTATGTGTGTGTGTGTGTGTGTGTGTGTGTGTGTGTGTGTGTGTGTGTGTGTGTGTGTGTGTGTGTGTGTGTGTGTGTGTGTGTGTGTGTGAAAACACATGTCAATACACTTCTCAGCAGTCGCTTTTTAACCATGTTCGAATCAAAAAATAATCTGTCCTCAAGAGAAACATGTAATAAAAGACATGAGGCATCAAAACATTTCTTTCCTTCTCTCAACCCTCTCTCTCTCTTTCTCTCTCTCTCTCTCACACACTCTCTCTTCTCTCTCTCACTCACTCTCTTTCTCTCTTCCTGACACACACACACACACACACACACACACACACACACACACACACACACACACACACACACACAAATTACCACAATGAGGTTAAAAAGAAAATCAGATCTTAAAATGTCACGTTGTAAAAGTCAAACAGTCGAAGAGATCAAAGCCGTACAAAATGTGTTGGATTGCGTGTGTGTGTGTGTGTGTGTGTGTGCGTGTGTGTGTGTGTGTGTGCGTGCGTGCGTTTGTGGCGGGACCAGGCTTCCTTTTCGGCTCCCTGCCACTTCCTCCTTTTTTCAACCACTGCACCTCTTCAACAGAAAATAAATAAGTAATACTTAATATCATCATATGTGATTGAAGGGGCTCTGAAATGGAGGAGTGAAGAGCATCGCCAGATGAAGTGAAGTGTTGAAAAGAGTGATTATTTTTGCTTCACTGAGGTCTTATTTTTCAAAGTGCCACTAAAAGCATGAGAGACTTATGTCACTTTGCGCTGGGAGGATGGAGGAGCTGAAGGGTGATTTGATAAGAGATGAAAGAAAGGTAGTGACACCCCGCTCCCCCATTTTTTTCAAACCTTTGCTCAAAATGGTTATACTTCAAGTGGCTCCAATCATATTCTCCACGAGGACGTGTGATATTTATGGCCAATTGCCCACAGCCAAAGCTAACATTATGAGCTTCCACAGTGCCATCCATATTGTTTTACCTCAGGTTGCCTGCAGTGAGGAATAAATAAAGTGCCTGCCGCTGTAGAGTGGCATTGGCAGTCTTTGCTTTCAAAGCACTCTTCTAGCAGGTTGGAGAGCGGCCGGGCTGCAGAGAGGGGAGAGATGGGAAGAAAGGGGGCTGTCACTTTAGGTTGGGTAATTTTTGACGTGCACGTCAAGGCCTTGACAAGGGGAATGTGGCCGGCTTGTACATTAGAGTCAGACTCACAGGCAGTGCAGCACTGGGGACAGGTAGTAATGCAGTCCCAGAGAGTGCTGCTCATCTGCTCACACTATGTACTTGTCTGGTGCCACACAAGGATGCCTCCTGTCGCCCCAGCTCCACTCCCCCATCCCTCTGCAGAAATGACTTTAGTCAGTGAGGGAAGAATCCATTTACAATGTGTGCTTTATAACATCTCCTTGACAATGCAGTAGTGGATTAGAGACATTTGTGATGAATCTTTTATGTAGACTTTTTCCCCATCTTTCTTTTCCATGTGCACAGGCTTTCTGGGTCCTTGCGCACCACATGCACATGTGTCTGTTCGGATGTCATCGCAGCAAGATAGGGAGAGGAGATAGCAATGGGTACTCATACAAAAAAAGGAAGAGGGAGAGTGAGGCATTAAAATTTATAAAAAGTCACAATGGCTGCCATGATAGCGGCGTGAAACTTTCCTTTGAAAATGAGCGTCACTTGTCCTCTCAGTCATCCACTTCCCTCGCAACCAGGACAAGCGCTCTCTGTCCTCATCAATTCTTCACTGCCATTTTGACATTTATTTCATTCATTTGCATAACTGCTCCCCATGTCTCTTGTTTCGTCTCGGTTTGAGCGCAGCAATCCCTTTTCCTCAACTTTAAAATGCTGCTTTAAAATTAATGCCGGCCCAAAGAAATATATAAATATATC
This sequence comes from Sander vitreus, assembly GCF_031162955.1. Classification (NCBI taxonomy): domain Eukaryota; kingdom Metazoa; phylum Chordata; class Actinopteri; order Perciformes; family Percidae; genus Sander; species Sander vitreus. The sequence goes on along the minus strand of NC_135856.1, from coordinate 25,051,147 downwards.
CTAAAGTTAACATGATGTTGTTTTACATTATTCCCTTTGAAAAGCGATTTTGTTCATACTTAAAGCTACTCAGAGGCAGCGGGTGTGGAGGTGCGGGTACACACACTCGGGCTAACAAACACGCACTTGGTTGTCTAGCCTTGCCATGTCTGCTCTGTGCTGTTAACATGGAAAGATGGATACTGAATGTTACAATCCCGACCAACTGAACTCAGATTTTTTAATGCACAGGCCTCCAGCAAGTTCTCAGTAGAGAACTTTACCACAATTTGAGTTTGTGGCCGAGACTGTTGGTTTTTGAATATTTGTGGACACTTTGTGAAAGTGGCCTGTGGCTTTCCTCAAACATGTTTTAAACAAAAGTAATGAAACCATGACTCTGAATAATGAATTCTGTTTGTCATCACATTTAATTCATTGAATTGCTTATAAAGTTGCAAAAGGGTCAGCACGGGGCAAAAGGTGCTCTCTTCCTGGTAAATATCTCCATTTATTTTCTAAAGCAAAGGCTGAATAAATCCTTTTTTTCTGCCTGAGTTGATGTTGTCCAGTTTTCAGGCGGCTGCAGCACAGATGGCTTTCCTCTTTCCTTTTTCCACTTCAAACTCACCTGTCTGCACTCATTGTCCATTTGAAAGGGGGAGAAGCTGCACAATCTGAGAATGAGTCAATGCAAATGCTGCATGAAAAAAAAAATATTAAAAATTGATCACTTTTCCATTTGAATTCAAGGTAGGCATCATTCTCCATAAGCAGGCCTGTCTCTTTAAATCAGAGGAACTGTCGCTTCTGTGACTGCCTGTTTACAAAATATGAGGCTGAAAATGAGACCTGCTCCCTGCGGACAAGCTCCTTGTATAAATATAAATAATGAATATTAGATAAATAATTTCTGCCCTTTAATAATGCACAACTTGACGAAATTCACTTACACTGTGAAACTGGAGAATCTAACTAAAAGTAGATAATGCAGTAGTACAATGGGGGTTAGAGTGGTGTGTGTGGCAGAGAGAAACAGTTCAGGTTAGAGGCCCTGCTCACCCTGCGGTCACCTTAATGAATTCACACTGTGCAGGTGGCGATGTATGGTCAGATTCATACTGTATATTCAATAACCAGGCTGCTAGTGTGCATCAAATAATTATTTACTAATATTTAATTAACATTTCCTGTTAAAAGAGGTCAAACAAAAATGTATTTACAACCTCAACGAGGTAGTCAGGGGAATATGATGCAAGCAGCAGCCCAGTCACGGCTCCACTCCCCTGGGGAAAGGTGGACTTGTGGCGGAGCAGGAAGCAGCCTCTTCTGCTCTGCTGCCTGGGCGTCTTCTGGAGAGAAAAAAGGGTGGAGATTTGATAAATGGTTAATTATGAAAACCCTTGTGTCAAATTCTAAAACTGTAATTAGCCTTAATTGGCTAATTGGATAGAATTGGTGGATAGCATAAGCGTAATTGCCCTCTTTTTTCAAAGCATTTAGGGCAAAATTGAGTATGTAGCTGTGACAGTGAAGTGCTTTTTTTTTAAAGGGCAAGACAACATAACCTGTCAACCAGCTGACTCTGAACTTGGTCCATTTTTCTTTAAAACTCAAATGACTGGTTCTTTTGGCCAGTTTTGTTTCTCACCTGATTTTCAGTGCACTGCACTGACTTGTTGTGCAGCAGCCAAATGACTAATAAAACCCTCAGTGAAGGAAGTCCAGCTTTTCCTCCAACCTGCTGATTCACACCGTGGAGATGGATTGTGCAAAGACCTTCACTCCGGTCTGGGACTGTCGACTGAAACAAGAATTTTCTCTCTTCCTCTAAACCTCCTTTCTCTCTCTGACATACAAACTCACACTGAGCCTTAGAGCAGCTCAGCTGAAGGTGCTCAGACTCTGCTAATAACACCATCTACAATTCACGCCCTCCAAATAGGTTAATGTGTTTTTGCCCAGAGGGCCCTATCTACCTCAACAGCAGAACTCTCTCTGCACTTCCATTAAGCAAGAACACTGCCACCTATTAGCTGTGTTGTGTGTATGGGGCCATAAGTGAGAATGCGAGCGGGAGTCTGCACAGACACACTTTTATGTGTGTGTGTGTGTGTGTGTGTGTGTGTGTGTGTGTGTGTGTGTGTGTGTGTGTGTGTGTGTCTGTGTGTGTCTGTGTGTGTCTGTGTGTTTGTGTGTTTGTGGACTGCAAAGGTGCTCTGTAGTGCACCAAGGGTGTCACTACCTGGAGCTGCACCGATGTGCTGTGTTAACTGTTGCATGATGACAATGTTAAAGCTTGTTAAAGACTCCACAACTGTGTTGTGTTGTTGTGTATTATCACCCTGCGATATTCAACACATATTTCAACACAGACAGGAAACACATATTCTTGTTTGCTAACATATAAGAGTATAACGTGGTACGCAATAGAGATTCATACAGTTTTTTTGACTGGAAGTTTCTCGTCCTCATAAAAAAAAAACCTGTTGCTGTCACTCACCAAGTAGTCTTGCATTGCTAGACATGTCTCCACAGCTCTGTTTCAGCGCTGGAGTATGGTCTAGCTACACACCGCCTATCTATTCTGCGATAGGGGGCAAAATATTCTGGCTTGTTTGTATTTTTCAAACCAATCACAGCCGTCCTGGATGGCGCTAAGTCCCGATAGCGGAGATAGCGAGAGGGGAGGGACATCCAGCGCGTGAGAGACCCGCCATATGTCAGGCTTTATCCCAGCAACGTACAGCCGTTGAGCCAGACTACAGTACTCACCTAGTAGGCTTCTACTTCTAATAAGCCTTTTGTTTTGTTTGCTCTTTTTCTTTATACACCTAATATTTTGTACCTGTTCTGTATTTTGATTATGTTTGATTAGTTCACATTATAAAAAAAAATGTAAAGGATGCATCAATGATAGAATGATGGACTGAATTCTGGCAGCGTTTGCCTTCATTAAAAAATAGTATAAATAAAGACAGATATAAGAAATAAGTATAAATATCCATCACTTTCCTATTAACATTCCAAACACAAAAAACCTAATTAACTGAAAATAATGTCCAGGATAGAATTATAAATACTAATCTCATTACAGCAGCACTGATCCTCCCTGAGAAATCTGAACTGCGCTACTGTACTGTTCAACTAAACTTTCTCCTGTACATTTAATAGGTTTTTTGTCCAGTCCCATTAAAAGCTTCTTTTTTTTTTTCAGTTTTGTGGATGAGAGCGTTTTAAATACCGTCTCAAGTCACATTTAACTCAGACATGATGGGATAGTGAGTTTTTCACCTCTCTTTACCTAAAGATTAGAAAACTCCCTCCAGTAACAGGTCATTTTTGATTCTGTATTCATATTGTAGATTTGATTGAACAGAAGAGGTACTTTTTTTTTTTCATGACATATATTAAAAAATGTCTTCTTGAATGGCATTGCTGTCAGGACCAAATATAGTTAACATTGTGAGTTTAATGTACGGAATCAAGCTTGAGATAATTGAAATCTGGTGTTCTATTGTTATTGTTATGATTAGTGTGCTTTAATTTCATGCTTATTTGACATGCACCTGTAAATTTCACCTTTCAAACAAATGCTGATTCTAAACTTTTGTCAGTAAGACTGTCATTTTGGAATATATTTGAACCAATATTTTTTTTGCTACCTTGGTTTGTATATGTAATTATAGCCATGAGAGAGAGGATATAGTATATAGCATTGAGCAACATAATATAAGATATAGCGTAAGGTAATTCCTGATAGTATGGCTAAGGGCACAGTACTTGAGGTGAATGCACAGATCTGGTCTGTTAATAGGTGAAGATCAAAAAATTATTTGTATAACATCCTGCTTTTAAATGAGGCTCTGGCCACCAATCATAGAGTCTACTTAAAATATATTTGTTATGAACATAAACATCTATTGAAATCAAACATGTATGTTGTCTTTAGGTCATTATGGAGTTTCTCTTAATGAAACATTGCTACTAAATATGTTAATAGTTTTTAATGGTTTTTAAATAAAGGGGGTATTGATCGAAATAAACACGTTTTCTAATAATTACTGGGGATGTTTTTCTATAAGGATCTTACAATAGTTCACATTGTTCAAACATTTTAGCATGTGTGGAGTTATTTGAGCACAAGCAGCTGGTACTGATGTTTTGTGTCAGCCTGACCCCTAGTGGACACCCCGTCCACCCACTGCTGCACCACATTTATAGAGGCATCACACAAAAACACTCAAAGGATAGCATCTATTAAACTTGTATACATTTTGTTTAAATGAATAAATCATCTATTGAGATGTTTGTCTGCATTTCACAAGCAACACATGTCCTTAATTGTTTTGCAGAAAGTATTCAAGCTAAAACGCCTTCAGCACTGGTCTGTATCTATGAACATTTATTTGTATTTAAGTAGACTAAGCCATTATTGATAATGTTTCATGCCAAAGTCAATAACGGGCTGTACAGAAATGTGAGTTAAATTGCTCTCAATTCTCTCTTCAACTGCAGTTCAGTTTGTCTGCCTTTGACAACAATAACTCAAACACTGAATATGTATTAAAGCCTGCATAGTCCTCAGAGAAGCAAGGCATACATTTGATGAATTCTGTAACTGACTGGACCAGTCTATACGGGTAAAATAGATCTGATCAACTTAGAGACAGCAGAACTAATTAAATGGATAAAAGATATATATGGCCTCTTCAGAGTATATAAAATTAATACCAGACCAAAGGACTAGCATCTAAGCCGCTTCATCCACTATCCAGAACTGAGCTGCTACACTGTGCTGAGTTTTGATGGAGGGCAGACAAGACACTTTTGTGTGTGTGTGTGTGTGTGTGTGTGTTCTCTTTTGTATAGCCTATTCTATTAGTTTTAGTTTGTAGTTTATTTTGAACATATAAATATATATATATACATACATGCATACATATATATAATAACATTTAAATAACAGATAAATAAGGACATGACCATCTCAGCACAATCTTCCAAAATTATTGTAAGTGATTCAAATAAGAAATTCCCATGTTCAAAAAGGAGTAGGAAGAAGTTAAAAAAAAAAAAAAAACTTTTCTGGTCATACCCTCTTTTTCTATTTTTATCCTTCAGTTAAATACAAAACAATTTGATGTTTCACTTATTTATACATGTTTACATACACATACACCATATATCTACCTACCTACACTTAACATAAACACATGCATGCACATAGACACAGATGCATACATGCATGCACACACACATTTACGCTTTTTTTTTTCCTTTTCCATCTATCTTCTTCGTTTCAATCTAGCTATATCAAACCAAATAATAACCCATCCAAACTATACTTAGTATATAAGCCCAGAAACCATACAGTCAGTATACAATACTAACACCTTGAGTCCTTTTCGTATCCATTCAATATATTCATTTTAAATAGTCTCTTAAAAATGCTCATTGTTGTACGTGATTTCATCTCTTCACTGCAGCTGTTCCATAAATTAACTCCTATTAGTATTCTATTGTCTGTGCATCCAATGGTAGGCTACGCTGCCCATACAAACACCTATACAATATAATACAATGCCAGACAACACACAATAAGAACCTTAAAGACTTTAAACCTTAATGCTGAGCTATTTTGCTGAGCTATTTTGCTGAGATTGCCTGTAATTGTGTCAACCCTGTTTTAGTCCTCAATCATTTCACTGTTTTTTACTAATTTAAAAAAAACAAAAACAATGCTAGTTAAGTGTGGAAATGCAACAGGGATTGTATGAAGTGGGGCTTTTATTGTCTATTAATCTGATGATTAATTTCTCCATTTAACAAGGAATTGTTTGGTCTGTTAAATGTCAGAACATAGTGAAAATGCTAATCACGAGCTCAAGGTAACATCTTTAAATGTCTCGTTTTGTTCGATAAACAGACCCAAACCCAAAAGATATTCAATTCACAATCATTTAAAACAGAGAGAAGCGGGAAACCCACACATTTGAGAAGATGCAAACATTTGTTTTCCTGCTTGAAAAAATGAAAAATAATAAATAATTACTTGGATATTAAAATCGTTGCTGATTCATTTTCTGTCAATTGACAAATCAATGATAATGGTAATGCTGCTCTAGTCTTAAGTTACGTATGTTATGGATGTGTCTGGTTGGAAAAGTTAAATATTCTCTCTCTTGCTCTATCTCTCACACACAGACTGGTTCTTTGCTGACCTTACTTTTTCCTGTGAGTGACTAAGCCTGAGGTCATGCCTGTATTATGAACACTCTACACTGACCCACTTTGACTTGTCAGTGCCCTTACTTCCACTTCCCCGTCGCCCAGTGAGACTCTGGATGAAGAGAGGAGACGGGAGCATTCAGTTTGCTTTCATCTATATACAAATTGAAAGCGTACGGGCGGCAAACACCAGGGTCAGATAAAGACATCGGGCATACAACGTGTAGACAAGAGATGAACAAGCGATTCATTATCTATCTCCAAAACAACATGTTAAAGAAGGGTTGAGTATCCATTTGCAAAGTTGAAAAGCTGAGTGGCCATAACATGAACAACTGTACAATGGAATCCAATACGTTTTAGTATAGATGTTTTTAGGATTATTTATACAGAATAAAAACAGAGATTACAAAGTGCTTCACAAGGAAAAAAGAAAAAAATGACACATAGCATAGTGAAATAAAGAAATATGTAAGAGAAGTAAACCAGTAGAAATGAATCAATTCATTCATATAAACATGCATGTTACATATGTTTTACATATAATATAACCAACCTGCATACACACAAAATTACTCAAATTAAATAAGGTTACTAAAATGGCCTTTCAACATGAATATGAAGTATGTAATCATGTTAGAAGTGTTGATTCAACAATGAATCAGTAGTTTGGGGTGTTGCATTATATTCAACAGTATTAGCTCTTTTTTTGTTCAGCCCCTGTGCATGCATGTGCCTCCTGAAGTGTAGTTGTAGTTAACACAATCCACCAGTAGAGGGCATGCCAAAGAGAAGTCACTGCTACAGCCCTCGAAGGAGCCCCAGCCCTGCCAACTTGCCTGGCTTTGACCATGCACTTGGGAAGCCATCATTTATTTTTGGAGCCCTAGGCTGCATGGCAGCTGTGAGACTGACGGAGGTCGAGGAGTTGGGAGGGTAAGGAGAGAGAAGAGATGCAAGGAGAAGGAGGGGAAACAAGGGATCTTATGCCAGCATCAGTGACACAAAAAGCATTGTCCTGATTTAATGGCTGTGAAGTCTTGCCTCCCCCTGGTCCAAGAAGCTGCTGATGCTTAATTAGGACGAAACACATACACACACACACACACACACACACACACACACACACACACACACACACACACACACACACACACAAAATACCACAAACACACATACGCACACCTCAGACCCAGCCTCGCAGGCACAGATGATTCAACCCAGCTCTGCCATCACAGGAGATGAGTGATTAAGACAGAGAGGTTTTCTGTTGTAGCAACGTATTCACTCTTCTTCCAGTATGGAGGCCATACATTTGTCACCAGGCTTTAATGTGAAGAGTTAAACCTCTGATGAGTCATCATATGTAAAATCAAACAGGCCCATGGTCTGTGGTTATAACTGCACAGGGAGTTGTAAACTCGTCTCTGTAATGACAACAGAAAAAAAGAAAAGAAAAAAAAAAAGCCAAAGGAGCAGCGAGGGAAAATTCATCCTCAAAAATGCTTTTTATGTGATATGACGCTGTCAGATGGAGGTGGTGACAGATGTGACAGACTCAATTGTTTTTAATTTGTTTTTTAATCTGTATTTACAAGGTAACTTGAGAGGAACTAACTTTTTACTGCAGGGGTGATTGTGTCTAATCACACATAAATGCAGTTTTTTTATTTATTCACAGAAGGTCTCTGTATGTATAAAATCAGTGTATAATCTAATTAATTAATTACGACGTTTGATTTTCCATCTCTTTCTGAAACTGATTTGATCATGTTTAACCCAACATGTTTTGATCGAATGACCTTGTTCATGATGTGTAGATTATTGATTGCCTTGTATTGATAATATGAGTCTCTCAGCAGCACGTCGAGAAGTCGACACAGACAGCCTTAGTATTTATCAGACGGGTGGTAGAATCACTGTTCATATTCTCTTAGCGCAGGACCCGAATGAGCACATGTCCCATTTGTACAGGTTTCTGTTTTTTTTTAAAGTGATCCAGCTCATTCTCTATGTTTAACATAAAGGGAAACTCAGTGTGAAATGCCGGATGAATATTTTACCATCTCTTTACATAGAGAAATAAGGATACAAGACAAAATCATGTACAAGCCCCACACAAATATATGCCAAAGTGTTTCTTCAATGAATTTACATCCAATTGTAATAAAACGTCCCTTCTCCATTATCTGGAAATGCATATTTCTTAATTATTCATCGCAAGTCATTGAAGCACCCAGGTCTTCTAAATTTTTTATTTCTGCTCAGCTTCAAACAGTAGATCTTGTAAAGGGGACCCAGTTTTGGGGTGTGGGAATTGCTGCAGGGCGAAGCTGACAGGATTTTCAGTCTCGAGGCACCTCTAGCTTTTTCATTACAGCAAAGCAAAGGAACAAATCCAGGTCAATTAAAATAAGGAACAAGAGGCCTGAGTGTCTGGCTGCGAGAAAGATCACCACCAAGATCTGCCACAAGAGGGCACAAGGGACTTAGATATGTCTCCAAAATGTAGAAAACACCTCTTGGAGCAAAACAGTACAGCAGCCAAGGGACTGGTGACGGCCCAGATAACATATAACAATAACATGCAAATACACAAAACATCACCTTACACATGTAACTGAAGGTTATACAAGCTTTTCACATTACATCAATGGTCACAATAAACAAATAAAAAATATGCAATTTGTATGCACTGTTAAAAGCCTTCACTTTTGGCGCTTCATAAAAGTCTCTCCCAGGTTTTACCATTATATGTCTCTTCCCTATAAAAGCTGCTCCTCCAATCCTACTGGCACCTTCTGCCAGAGGTGTGTGTGTGTGTGTGTGTGTGTGTGTGTGTGTGTGTGTGTGTGTGTGTGTGTGTGTGAGTGTGTGTGTGTGAGAGAGAGAGAGAGAGAGAGAGAGAGAGAGAGAGAGAGAGACAGAGAGAGAGACAGAGAGCTCTCCACTTTCCATGATGGTCGTTAAAAACTCTCCAAGTGACACACCCACGTAAAAAGCATCAGTGGCCAACCTGGGGAGTGTCACATTGAATTTAATGGCCTCTTGTTCCTGAGCCGCACTGTACAGGAAATCATATCTTAATGTGAAAGGTGCTCTCCCTCATCTGCCTCATAATATGTTGTGACGCAAATGTTCACATACAGTCTCTCTCTCTCTCTCTCTCTTTGTCTCTCTGTGTCTCTCTCTCTCACACACAGAGTGCGGAGAGAGCCCTAGCCCATGCAAACCCAAGACTAAAAGGCTGTAATTGTGTTTATGACAGTGCCCTGACTGCAATACTGGCACTATTCCAGTGTCCAAGTGTGTGCGTTCGTGCATGTGTGCGTTTATGATAGATTAGGTTGCTTAGTGTGTGTTCCGAGTGTTAGGTAAATGTGTATGTGTGACTGTAGCCTTCTTATGACCTTCCTGATGGCCAGAGATGAGTTGAAGTCATAACTCTTCTGTCTGGCTTTACCCTTGAGCAATAGCACAGGCACTCTGAGTGCAGTGACTCAAACCACTGAGGTTCTCTCCATAACTGTGGACACACACAAAGTGAAATAAACACACATACAAAGGCACACACACAGTCAACCATCAATAGGCTTACATTATAAGCTGTGAGAGAAGCACCATTAAAGGCTAATTCCAGTTTATAACAATTTATGTCTTATTTATTTTTTGTTTTGACCATTCTATCAGTTATAACATCAGGGCACACTGTGATATCACTAGCTACCACAAAAACTGACAGGGAAAGAAAGGTTGTAAGGTCAGATAGGTTGTAAGCTGATTTTAACCACTTAAACCCGACATTAAGCACACCCAAAATGTTGTTAATAATTCCTCATTGCACATGAAAACTGAGCACAACTTACAGTACAATTGTCATGTTTCTGGCCACCTGATGTATAAGTCCAATATTTACTCTCCTCTAGTTATGTTTTGCTCTTAAACAACTCCTGATATCTGCCTTATTAGCTGCTAAATCCTCCACTATGTTCACCAGCTAGTCGTTAACTTATTCTGTCTGCTGTTTGGTGCTGCGCACGATGGGTTTTCAGAGCTATTTTGCCGAAAACAGCTGCCTGCTATAGCTCTTGAGAGTGGTGAGAGTGAACTTAAAACAGTAAAGTTGCAGGTCTTAAAACCACAATAATGACCTATAAGATGCTGAAACTCTCTGAAGAGCTAAGGGGAACTGCACCATTGTGTGGAAATTATCTGTGGGTTCGTCACTATGAGCGTTAAGTTTCACACACATTGTTAATATAAGAACATTGCTTATAGCAGCTTTTATGTTTGGTTCTCATAAAAACAGAGTCAGAACAAGACATAAGCCCAACCCTGAATAACGCAGTATTATTAAGAAAACCCACATTCTAAATAGTTGCAGCCCAAAAGCCTTTTGGACTGACGCATTTGAGGGCAAAGGGTCATGTCTTGACTCCTGACTGCCGTGCAAACATTTCCACTTCCTCAACATTTCATCCAGTGACACACCAGCCGTCTTTGGTTGTCGGTCTGAGAGGAAACAACAACAAAAGACTCTTGCAATACCATTATTGCCATTTTGGGTGCTTGCCAGCAACACTCCGGATTACCTTGCATGGCAGACAAATTGGCAATTGGAACGCCAGCGTAATGGAGGCTAATTGCCTGAGTGCAGGGTTAGTTTGTATTTTATGCAAATCTCATGTGCACAGTAGTGAGACTTGGCTGACAAAGAGAACAAGCAATCGTCTTTCAGAAGCAAAAAGGCAATTCAAAATGTCTCTTTGACACAGGCTGTTTACTTCATATTCATTAATTATTGCTCACAAGCTCTAATGACCTCATTCTTAAATATACTATTTTGTGAGATAAGGTCCCAAGACAGCCATTCAATAAGCTTCCACAACCTTATACAGTATTTTATGCAACCAAGTAACTGTAGATTTGTTTCGCCCAAATGGTAGATGATTTGTTTGGGAATAACCTGGAATAAAACCAGAAATAAATCTATGTATCAAAGAAGAAAATGAAAGCAGCATTATTAAAGCTGTGGTAGGCAATTTGTTTTTGGCGTCATTGGGTAAAAAATCCATGATAATCTTTCAGCATAATTCAAGTGGTCTAAGAAAAAATAGACTTCTGCACCTCCTCTTGGCTCTGTATTCAGGATTTAAAAATCTAGCCGCCACAGGAGACTTTGACCAAACGCTGTTCATTTCAAAGCGAGTGTTTCTATTGGCTGTTCTGCACGTGCTACAAAGAGCTGCAGGAACAGGTCTCACTCTACTTCAAATTCTGGCGTTTTTTTGCATTCTATCCACTGCAGCTTTACCAGATGCTTTTATAATAATATGATTATTTTGTGTGTAGATTTGTCTTTCAGATTAAGAACGTTTTTTTTTAAATTGAACTTTAGGACATTAGGATTAAATATTCCCCAAACAAGTCCCTTGCTAATAGTAGATAGAAGAGCTGTTTGTCCTGTTTTGGCGAAAAGTCCAAGTCAAGTTTTAAATCTTTCAGATGTCTAAATACTGACTGTTCAAATCACTTGGCATTTGAGCATTTTGCTTTCGAACCTGTTAAGTGTGTTTTTTTTACAAAGTTGTCCTCTCAATGAATAGGCCGATTAATTAAATATTCAAGCTGTGCCAGGCCTGCCTGGCATTGCTGTTTCTATGTTATTTCTCAGAGATTTTACCAGGTCAAAACCCAAAGCTTGAATTCAACAAACTTATCTCACCTCACGGTCAATTTAGTAGTTCTTCAGATGCTTTTCACATACTCTCCATCAGGAGTTTGCTCAGTTGTCATGTCATACATTTACAATATAGATGTTCAAATTCCCATCTCGTCCATGTTCGCATTGTTTTAGTTTCAAAGTTATATATATATTTTTAAATTGGAAGCAGCAGTTTACTAAACAATCTCACCAAGGTCCATGTAGTTGCTGCTATGGAGTTTTTCATATCGTATGATCTTCATCAGCCAATGGAGACTTAAATGTTTTGCCATTCAAAAATTAAGTAAGTCAAATACCAGAGCAGTCCAAGTAAAGTCTCAGTTTTGTTACTACAGTCTGACTTTAGTCCAAGTATCAAGTCTACAGCTGTGTTGGCCTCTTTAATAAAATCAATATATATCAGAAATAATCTTTATTTGTTCATATATTTTGGGATAAATAAATTGATCGACTCAACCTTGAAGCCTTACCTCTTTATGTTGTTACAGGTATGACAAAGTTAATTAAGACACACCAGTAACATAGAACAGTGATCTAAACAACGTTTACCCTGTTGATTAGAATAGTGACAACGTGCTTTGTATTCACATCAACCCAGCTTATTGTGGTGTAAGTGGGTCAGGTCATGGTCAATAACACAATATGGTCATAATCTAGTAAGAGATTTCAAGCAAGTGTGTTTCCAAAATAGACCCTTCTGTTGGAAGGGACAGCTGGAGAGCCTTTTGGGGGTCAAGGTTCAAGAACTCACGTGGACCATGCAAGACTTTTTCCCGTCTGTAAAAGTCTGTTGCTGTTCATAGTGTTAGAGCCCGTGCAGCATAAAATGCTCTGTGAGTGCAACAATACTGCTCTCTGGCCTCCTGAAGGGTATCTACTAGGTACACTCCCCTAACCTCACCATCTGCATCACGCTGCCATTTGGAGCCAAGATAAATCACGGAAGCCCCTGTCCATGCTGGGAATAGCTTCTTCCAGATAAGAAGGTCATGGGTTACATTTCTGGCCAAGGTTGACTATCCTCAGGGCTAAATAAAGAGCCTAGGGGTTGCAGAGCGCCAGAGGCTAGCACAGGCCCTCGCACTCAATTAGGATCAAAGCAACCGTCAAACTTGAACTTGGATTTAGGTTACTGAAAGACAAGGAAGTGAAGGAAACATTCTGGATCAAAACACCAGTGATGCACACTAACACAGACTTCATCCTGATATATTTTGAGGGGAATAACTACACCTGATTAATGGAATAATAGACAAACACGGAACGTTCAGTTTAATAATCAGTAGCAGCTGTTTTCAACATTACTCAGCCATTGTTACGCTGTTTCTAAGGTGTTTGTTTATTCTGCGCTAACCTAACAAGACCTGTGACCCAGCCAGTGGAATGTGAGAGCAGAGACACAGTGTGGGAGGTCACCGCCATCATTTACATCCTAAACACAAGACAGGCTGTCAGGCAGAGGTTAAAGCTGGTCAAGTTCACACAGGACAGCACAGATCCCAATACACTGTGGGGAGGGAGGTCTCTGTACACATGCGAAAACAGATTGTCACTTACATCTATACATACATGGAGTGGGTGGAAGTATAATGTAATGCAGGAAGCATGATTGATGATTTTTGTTTAACTTACTGTTGTTGTTTTTTAAGAGTCAGAGAGGTGTTGATTGAGCCTAATGGTATGTTTTGAGGCTGTAATTTGTGGTGTTTTTGTTGCATTTAAGGTGTTTCTGATATTTTGTCTACCTCCGTACATTCACCACATTATTTGGGCTATGCAGACACATGATGCATTTGTTTACTGTGTGGTGATTCACCTTGATACTGCTTAATATGTGCAACAAGAAGATAAAAGGTAGGGAGAGAAACATGATTTGAATGTTCCAGATGTGTAACAAACTCAAAACCATGCATATGAAAAGATCCACTCTGAATAGATTTGCATAGAAGAAGATAGAAATGTGTCCTTGCCCAAATGAGAACATGGTACAGCCAAACATAGGGGGGGGGGATCACTGATTTTCAGGTTGTCCTTGTCATCCTTTGATCCCTTGTGAAAAGGCTAGACAGCCATGCTGCAGTGATCAGTCAGGGTCAAAGTCACACTCCTCCCTCCTGTGACTCCACTGTAGTTTTGTAGCTCTGGCAGCTGGTGGTGCTGTAAGACTTGAGTCTCCCCCTTGCTTTTTCTCCGACATAACAAGGCTGTCACCTATTCTATCCTCCTTTGTCCTCTCCCCTCCATCACTCACCTCCATACGTCAACGCTGAGCCACTGCAGCATCCTTTGCCAGCGCCTGAGCCACTCTGCTTTTATGGGCTGAGTGGGGACGTACCAGTGCCCAAAACATACTAATAGACAAGGGGGAAAGGCATCTTGAAACAAACTAAATTAAAAAAAGGGTTATTTCTCACATTCATTGTGCATGTTGTGTCAATGATCCAAAAGAAATAAATGTCAGTTTGAAAAGGGGTTGTGAGGCTAAAATCAATAAGACATGCAAAATTATAAAGTGAGTGCATGAGTTCTGGTTTTTTTCCTGTTTTTTAAAGTGCATGGTTCAATAGCATGATGTCTGCCACTAGGTCATTTGCGTGAACGATATTAATTGGGTTCCCTGTGAGGCCACACAGCCAGCGGCTCAGTTATGATTCCATTGGGTAAATATTTGCCTGTACTAACCCTCACTAGGTGCCATAATGATTCTTTGTGTGTTGCACTGTGTACAATGTGTTTCTGTGTACACATCACTCAGTGCCTATGTCTGCCTGTGTGTGTGTGTGTGTGTGTGTGTTGCAGCTCAATCCCCTATCCTCCCAACGTTCCCTCTCTACAGCTGCAGCTCGGCAGTTTGATCAATAAGGCGTCCTTCATTCTCAAGTCGGGCCTGACCTTGGCAGCCTTTTGTCTCCTTCCAGGGGCCAGAGTGCGCATGTACAGGTTGGAAAACAAGGCTCTCAAAAATCCACCCTTGGAAGGAAAATAATTCCCCTCACTGCCTCCTCACTACAGCATTCTCATTAAGAGCCTAATGAATCATATATTTATAGCGTTCTTATCTTAGCGTAATGAGGTGAAGCCACTTTTGAACTCATTTGCTAAATTACCACAGGCCACACTGAAATGAAATAAACTTACAATTCCTTGCATATGCTGCTGCATTCATTTTCACAGGGCAACGGAAAAGGCAGAGCTACTCCGAACCTCATGAACAGTGAGCATCGATGTGCAGTCACAGATGACAAAGGGTAAGCTGGGTGTTCCGAGACATTTGAAAGCACTAAAACATGGAGGTCTGTTGCAGAGGGCAGGGGGAGTTGATCTGACAGAACTGTTTACATGTTAATGCAGCCTGACATAGCCTGCAGGTGGCACTATTTATGAATTAGTCCTGCAGACACATTCTTATTTTGTTATTCTGTCGTGGATATTTAAATGTATGTAAGTGAAGAATTTTCTTCCATGTGTACATATTGAATTGTTAATACTGCATTAAAACAAGCCACAAGTTACTTTCGTATGTATGGGTACTCCATCATGCAGTCATATGCTCTATAAATTACTCTCCAGGATAATGGTAAAGTCCAGATGCAGGTACATTCTTGGGTTGAGTCATCATATACAGCTGCAGGAATACTTTCATTACTCATGCTCAATTTCAAAACCAGCAAGCTCAAGATAGAAAGCTTTCAAAAACTTGTTTTTTTTAGCTATACAAACAGCTATTTATCCAATTACTTGTAATATAAAGTTAATGCAGGATGATGGGTACATTTGTACACAGGCCATTCAGTAATGGGTTTCTGCAGGCAAGTCGTATCAAGATCAATTACAACATTAGTACATTAATACTGACAAATTACAAAATTATGTTCTAATCCTTTAGAAGCCTTGTGGTAAAACAGTGGTACATTTGCTTGCTCCAGGGATAAACTTTAAGTGAATGATTTAGCCAAAAACACCCCATCTTTATTCCACTGGCAGTGGAGAAGCCTGATATATTCAAGAATGAAATCAAAAGATATTTCAATATCAACGACAGCTCCACACTTGACGAGCTTTTCCAAATAAGGCCTGTTGAAATGATATTGTTACTTCAAACCCTACATTTACATTTTTACAAAGAACAATTGAGAATGTTTTTTTCTTGTCATGCTAACACCAAAATGTGTAAATAATAGTCACCAAATCAGACATGAATCAAAACTTGATTTATTAACATATTACATTTTTACAAAACAAACATTCTTCAGGACTTTGGGCTTTACAGAACCAAAAACAGGGAGAGTTGTCCACTGATGAATCAAACGCTGGAAAAAAAAACTGGGGGGAAAAAAACAAAACAGAATGGTCTCAACTACACTTTCCTCTTCTGGGTGCTGATGTAAAGGACTGTGGAGAGAGAGAGAGAGAGAAAAAAAGAGAAAAACATTAAGGGTTGTAGTTCTACTTAGAGATGTTCCGATACCGATACCAGTATCGGTATCGCCTCCGATACTACCTAAAACGCTGGTATCGGGAAGTACTGGAGTTTATGCACCGATCCGATACCACGTAATAAAGCCCTCAAGAAAAAATACGTTAAAGTAGTTTATTTATGTTCTTTTTCTGTTATAACTGACTGTCAAACTGGAGAATAAAAGAACGTTCTGTGGCATTCATGTTTCACAAAGAGTTTAACCTGAGCCAGACCGACAACAAAGATAGAAATCATATCACATCCATACAGGGATAGTAGCATACAGTTGTTAAAACATAACATCATATATGACACACTGGTATCGGCTCGGTACTCGGTATCGGCCGTTACGCAAGTTCAGGTATCAGAATCGGTATCGGGAAGCAAAAAAATGGTATCGGACCATCTCTAGTTCTACTGAGCAACACGTTGACATATCTGAGACCTATCTGAAATGTATCAACATCATTTCTTGTTTTATGGTCATTTGATGTGATCATGCATCATACGAGGCCAAATATTTGGGTGGCCCAACCACCCAGATCTCAGTGTGAAAAAAACATTTCTCATCCTAGAGACATTTTCAGAATTTTTTTGGACTGGTCATTCTGGGTGCAAGTGCAGACTGTACAGAAAAGCAGTCAGGTAAACTAATTGTTACTTTTATTTCAATCTGCTTTTATCGACCTGCTCGGTTTGGACTAAAATGGCCCCATGTTTAGCTGTTGGCCCTTTTATCACACTAAGAACTCCACTGGCCAGCATGACTCATGTTCAAGAGGGAGTCACACAGTAAATACAGTACATGGCTGGTGTGAGGTAAATTCTGGACGAAGGCTGAAGATATGGACTGACGAAAAATAAATAAAAACAGATTCTTCAAGCGAAAGGTGAATACAGCTAGTCTGAAACACACTTACTATAATCCTTTATTCATCAAAGATTGACAGCAGACAAAAGTTTAAAAACAGAAAGAAATAGCAGGAGAGCTCCTAATGTTTGTTGCTTTAAGCTTTCCACATTAGCAATATTTCACAGCAAAGCTAGTTTTGTAGATTTAAAGAACAGGTCACACTTTTTAGAATAAGTGAATGGGGCCAGTTAAAGGAACATTTTAAAACTGAAAAACCCATCAGAATACAATTTTAGTGTTTTTCAGGTGGTTGATTGACCCATAAGGTCTTTCTGTGTCATAGGACTTTTTTTCTTGTTGTTTGTCACTTAAACTGTTTTGTTAACAGGCACCATTTGAAGCTCTATCACACTTCCAAAGATATCTCTGCCCACATCCCTGAACGGATCTTACAGGCGGTACGGATCGGGTACTGACAATCCCTCTTAGACTGAGCTGATATACACGCATCACTGCCAGTAAAATACTCATATTTAAAAGGGGTACTTCAGTGATTTAAAAAGAAGAAATCTCTTAAGGAAAAAATTATTTAAATTTATCACTGGGGCACTTGAATAGAATAGAGTTATTAGTAACACCTGTGCTTTTTATACTATGACAGGACGAAATGTCTGCTGTGAAAAAGGCATCTATGGCCTATGTCTGCGTCTACAAACTTTCCTCAGAGAATGGGTTACTTTTCTCAATAAGCTCTCACTAGTCCCTCATCTAGGCTTGTATGAGACAGACTTTTGTACACATGTAATGATGACAAAAACCATGCACTGCCTCAAGTCTTCAAGTGCCAACATGTCTATATATTGGCGATATAATTATAAATTGGAGAATCTCACCATTGTTTCCTCTTAGAAAAGCATCTCCGTACTTGTTCTTAAGCTGCCCATTGACATACTCCTCAGTCTGCTCTATGGCGATGTTCATGTAACCATCCAGGCAGGCCAGGACACCTGTACAGGTCATGCATGTGCAGTGATTTAGTTAAAGAGAATTCATAATGGCTTTTAAAATGACATAATGTAAACAAATGGATAGGTTGTAAATGCCAGGTGCATTACCTCTGTAATCGACACCAGAGTTCAGTTTGACCACCACAGGTCTCCCAATTATCTGCTTTAGAAAGTCACTTGGGGTCTGCTTTCTCAGACTCATCTTGGCTGTGATCTGAAAAGGTAGAAGTAACAGTAGATGTTATGGTCGTAGCTAGTTTCTTTCACTTAGCTAGCTAAATTAGCATCATGTCAGCTAACTCGTGCTCGATGGCGTTCATTCGTTCAATCCAACAGTAGGGGTTTTCCTACGATGAGTTTTTGAGTGTAGCAGCACGTAATGTATCTGATTTGACCAAAAAGTACTGTAGTAGCATATAGCTTAGTCACAATTAGTGTAACTGTTAGCTAATGCTGTGAGAACAAGGAGCGTTAGCTGCTAGCTAACTAGTGTAGCTAACCCGCTAACTGCCAACTCACTTCAATGAATATGCTTGCACTTAACGCTGTGAGATGGTCGTTTTCCTTGTAAGTACACGCATCCGTTTATTTGAATCAAAACGGACTGCACATAGTGCAGTTTGTTTTTGATAAATGTTATCCGTAGCATTCCACTTACCGATGGACGTCTCGCCTCAAAACAATTGTTTTTGGCAATGGACCGCGAATTGACCAATCAGAGGCGTGCACTATACGGAGACTGAGTGAGGACAAAAACCCGCAGCGGTACACATTGTGTGAGGTGAAAACTAGAGACAGAACCGTTGACAGACAGACTTAGTATGCTCCAGTTTGAGAGTTTGACATATTTCACTATGTTTAAGACACATTTTTAGTCAACAAATCAACAGACATCAATTTGCAACACAGCAGCATTGTACTTAATATAGATTACCCTATACAGTTGCTGTATGCTGCACAAGCAGCAGGCAGAGTCTATTTTTCAACCTAAAATTAGATAGCCTACATATGAATAAATATGAGAGGGTACGTACGATCATATTAAGTTGAATATTTGATTCTAAATCAAATGATTCTAAAATAGTATAAGTAGGCTATAAGTAGTCACAACTGAGGTTGTACATATAACAGCAATATAATTCCAGCTCCAAATGGACGTAGGCCCTATCTTCTGTGTTTTATATTTTATATTTTTTATTGATATAACTAATCATCTTGTGAGATTATGGGTAGGCCTACAGCGATATATTTTAAGTTGCACGTTCTTTGAAGTCATTATTAGAAACATACAAATTCATTACCTGAAAAAAGTATTACATTTTCAGCTAGAAACAACAACCAAAATCAAATAAAAATAGTCAAGACAAAATTGCTATTGTGATAATTAACACGGCATTATCTTGATAAAATGACATAATAAAAACTAAAAGTTCAAATTCACCCTATTAACACATATTTTATTTCCTATAAAATCGTATAAAAATACTCACGTGTGATCTCAATATTTACTGTCATCCTTTTAAATAGAAATATGAACCTTAACATCTCAATATGAAAATAGCTATTTTACATTTTGCTTATATCAAAGTAATTCCTGGAATTCACTGAATCTCACAGGCACATGTATGCCTCAGAATCTGAGGGAGAAATGGGTTCCTGTGTTCCTGCACTATGTTTATTTTTTACAGCATAGCCTAGGCTGCTGTTGGACAGTGAACTTGTAACTGGTAACTAGATGTACAGTCTGGGTGGAGGTCTGATCTGCCAGCAAGAAAGGAGATCAATGTCTGGGTCTTAGCGCAGACTATAAGTACAGTAGAGCTGCAACAATTAGTCAATGAACTGATTAGTCAATTAACAAAGAATACATTGGCAGCTTACGTGATACTTTGTTATCGCCACTTTAAGCAAAAGTCAGCTTCTCAAACTAGCCTACAATACAGTATTTTGTTCTTCTTAGTCAGGGAAAGGAATGAACGACATTGATGATATCAGTATAAATAATAGTAAAACTATTATAAATGCTTGTCTTTTTGACAGATTTGTCCTGTCAAGAAACAGAACATTGAATTTCCCAACTTTAATTGACAGAGGCATATTATTTCTCATGTGTAGGGTTTTTTGCTTAATCTTATTCTTTAACATAAAATAATAGTAGTGCTGTAACAATGTTATAGGTAGTTATACTGTGGATATGATCCCTTTAGTGACCTTATTACATCTAGATTATAGGCTATATTTTTTTTAAATCTCTTATGGAATTCCTATTCCTAGTCTTATACTATTCTTAAAGGGAAATCTGCTTTGAAATGTATAAAAAAATGTAAAAAGCTTTATAGCTTTATATTTTATCACATTTGTTGTTAGTGTAATTGAAATTAAGCATCCTAGAGGTTTTTAGATCTTTTTATTATTTCATTCTGCTATGGCCAGGCTGTGTTGTGAAGGATAAGAGAAAGTCTACCATCTGATAAAACTCTTGGCTGTTGGGTGCATGACCCAAACACTGCACAGCTTGGGAGGTACATGAAAAATGGTGCAGGGGCGAAATAGGGATGATATGGTGAGGTGAAAGATACAGTAGAAGAGGATAGAGGGAGGGAGGATGTGCCAGTACGTGTTAACAGAGACAGAGAGGTTGAGAGAGAGAGAGAGAGGGAGAGCAGCAGAGAGAGAGAGAAGGGGGGATTGTGAGAGGTGGAATCATAAAGTACTTCTTGTGTGTCTAGACAGGTTGCTTGTTAGCAGGGCATGGCTAGCCCTGTGGAGGCTAGAGGTTAATTTGGTATCTGCTGCTGTGTTAAACTAAGGTCAGTACTACAAGTCCTTAAGTCATAAACAAGAGTGGTTAAGAGCCATGTATACACCTAGGCACCGGTTAATGAATATTCAATGACGTTTTTTTTTTCTCCCTTGTCCCCTGTTCCCTTGGTTGTTTCTTGCGTTGAAGGAAAATTTTGGAAAGAAAAAAAAAAACAGTTTATCTCTGTTGCCTTCAAAAATGACCTCTGTGCACTTACATTTACTTGTCCTTTGTTATCATAATAGATGGCCTTAGTCGTAATAGAAAGTGGCTTTTTGAAATGCTCCACACTCATTATGCAGCTCTGTCCCTGAATGCACCGTATCTAACCCATCATTTTATTGCTTAATACAATAAAACCAATAATGTGATTTTTTTTTCCCAGGTCAAAAAGTTTGTGGTTAAAATAAAACTTAAACTTATGACCAAGGCTACGTTATCACTGGCATTATATGCAGCTGTTTTAACTAGCAGTTTGGTAACTGGGCAGGCAATGAGAAAATACACATGAACCGAGCAATCACAGACAAATGGCAGCCCTGAGATAAGTGTGTTTTGCTTGTAACCTGCAAAAAATCCACCAAGGATAGATAATAATCCAGCTGAAATTGAGGTTAATTGTAAACATTGACACGGGTCTAAAAGCATCGTCAACATCACATCCCATTTTACTACGGATCACATGTCAATGATGGCCACGCATTCTGCAGCCTATACATTATTTAGAATTGAAGTGCGTAGGAGTACACCTTTAAAATGCCAGGCCTTTTTTACATGCCCTGTAATAGCAGTTAATACATGAGCATTAGTAGGCTTTGGTTTTGCTTCTAGCCCTGACCCATCTGATGGCTGACAGTCAGTATTTAAAATGTATTATTTAACAGTGAATTGTATAAACTAATTTAGGTATCACTGGTAATTTGGCAGACTTACTTGTATACCAATTAACTTCCTCTGAAGACCAGTTTACAACCACACTATTAAAATGTTTGTTTAACTCAGACTTACATAAGGATCACACTTTCCTATTTTGTGTCCAATTGCTTTAGGTATATTGTATTATTATTATTGTTTGTAACACAATTCATTTTCATGTTAGTTTTTACTTGTTTTTTCAATATCTCAAATTGCAGATGTTTAATGTCAAAGAGGTCACATGTAGTGGAAAAACCCACAGAGAACTACTATCCGACTTTTCTGTTTTAGGTTACTCTCACTGCTCTTGTAAGCATTGTTTCCAGCAGCACCATGCAGCTGTTTTTTTAAAGAAAGAAATGCTCTAAAAACCCACTGTATCCCACCTGCCGTGCACTAAACAGCGCACTGCCAAAGTTAGACACTAGCTGGTGAACATAGTGGAGCATTTAGCAGCATAAGAGCCAGATATTTCCCTCAGGAGTTGGTAGAGACCAAAAACAGAGCTAAAAGAGAGAGAATATTGGACTTACATTCATCAGGTGGCCACAAATACGACTCCAAATGAATGATAATGTTGCTCCCTATGTGTAAAAAAGCAATTGTTTGCTAAGAAGTTACACAATATTAACTTGTGTAAAAGATAATATGTCAGTGTTGTTTTCACAGCTTGTTACAGTTGCCCTCATGTGGCCAAAATAATCAACTAATGCAGGTTGAAAGTGTGGCTTACATCACTTTTTTTTTTGTTTAAATATTAATATGTTATTAAATGGTTCCAATAATAACCAACAACATAATATCATTAACAGCAGTAGTAGTAGTTTTACGAAGTATAAGCAGCAGCAGTAATGCATACAACATTAGGTTTATGGCAACATCATTCTAATGAGTAATTGTTCTACATATGATACTGTATCACTCATAAATTCATTAGCATTATCAATCAGTTATTTGTAACTCATTTTCTTCAGTCTGGCTCTTCTACTCATCAGCTCTATGAGGCCAAATTTCTTAAACATGAAACACATCGATGTCTACGCAAACAGCCTATGACTTTTCTTTAAAAAATGCTCTGACCATCCAGTATAAGAGAGGACAGCCAAAAATCTCAACAGCAGTGCTGTCAATTGAAAGACACACTCCCCTTAAGCCCAAGGGGCGGGCTAGTGAAATAGAAAGATTATGGTGACGGGAGATGCTATTGTAGTTGGGAAATGGGGGACTGGACCAAAGGAGGCAGGGGCTTGAGGTGAGTGGGAATAAGGAGGGGAGGTGGGCACATCCCTCTAGTATTCTAAGGCAATATGCAGGATGGAGGTGGAGGTGGGGGTCGGCTGTACAGGATGAGTAGAATGTCTAGACTGCATTGACCCTTCTGAAGCCAGGTTTTCTCTTCAGGTCAAGCTTGATATGGAGAAGATAATGGAAAAGCTTGGGGGAGTTTTCAAATAAAAAACAGATTGGTAGACAGAGTGTTCCTGTTCTTGCTTCTATGTAATCCCTAACTGTATGTAGGTAATAGCTTGGAAGTGATGGGAAACCTTTCTTCCATCAAAAAGGGGCCAGGAAACCTCAGCTGCATGCCTTGATGCTTGGATCTGTTGCCTTTGTGGCACCGAGGGTTGTTTTAAATGGCTGACTTGTTCAAAGCTCTTGTGACTCCCTCCATGCCTGCCCTCTGTTCATGTAACAATGCAGCAGCTCACCAAAACAGGTGGTCAGACTTTCACATCCACCCCTATAAGAGTCCTGATTCCCTTGGTCATAGTCTGTAACTGTGCAATAAAGAATCTAAATGTATAAGCAGTGGTAAATTACCCACAGGGTGCAACGAGTGTCCCTTTGCTTTGGGTTTTGCTCCTTATTATTTCCGTGCCAATGACACATCACTCACCTTCCACTTAATGACTCAGCTGTGAGCACTGACAGTTGACAGTGGTTGGCTGCCCGGGGGCCCCATGCTAAGAGAAGGGGGTGGCGCGAGACAGACGAGGTGGGCTGTAATCACTCCCTGTAATTTGGAGGAAATGCACTGAGCTGCTCACAGTCAAAATGAAAGCCTTCCTCTTGTTCGTCTCTCCACAGCTACCGAGCTCCACTGTTTTCAAAAGCCTATAAAGAGGTTCAGAGAACCAATTCTGCCTGGTTGGTGTTCCCCAGGGATTAGTCCTGGGACCATCTCAAATCAGCTACAGCCCTGGAGCCATGTTCTTTCCCCAAGGAGCGGTACAACAGACAGACAGTCAGACTGCCCATCCTGTGCTATATGGCCCAGGCACAGCCAGCCAGCCAGCACGTAACTCTCCTGAGATCCCCCTTAGTGGAACGAAAGCTCAGTGGAGTTTATGCTGAGGGCTCTGCTTGTATCTGTCTGTCTGTCTTTTTGTTTGACACCCTCTCATGTCACCTTATCCTCTTTCACTTCCCTTTAATATCTCAATCTGAGGCAAGAAGGCAATGCATTTTAAAGCTCCATTCTTTTTGTTGCATCAGGGAATAAAAAAGAGCATTATATAATCCTTAAAATAAACAATTTTCAACAACATGACAAGGCTTGTGTGGATGAGTTTGCCTAGAAGCATCCTGTCATGAAAATAATTATGTGCGCAGTAACTAATAATTACATTTTGTTAACCTCAGCATGCTTTATTGTCTTGACTGTCTAAATGACAGTCAATTTCACAAGAAAATTTGGCTCGAGCCATGAGCAGATCGCCCAGTTTGATCACTTTGTCACACAACACTATCCTACCAAGTTGTCAAAGAGACACTGTAGTGGGTTTGCTTGATAGATGGTGAATGGTGCTTATACAAGGAGCCACTCCAGTGCGCCCATAAATATGCATCGTGACATTTGGAACAAAGCCGCTCGTCCTCTCTTTCCTGATGAGCTCTGCCTGCATACTATAACATATTGCCATACTGTCACACCTTGTGTTTCATAGCCAATCTCTCTGTTCATCAACTTGGCAGATAACCTCTAGATGCTGACAGATGATATGGGGGATGGCATTAGGGCTCTATTGTATGCAAAACCAGGAAGTGAATTTCCAACAGGCATGCTTATGCCAGTAATTAATAATTAATCCTTATTATTTCATGATGTATATAATGTATGGTTGTATGAATATTTAAAAAGAAGGTCACATAGTGTTTTTGCATGAGCTTGTTCTCCAGACAAGTCAATCAAAATTCTCTATTGATCAACAACAGGTCAGAAGACATGTTCTCACATTCGCACACCAGTCTGTTAGGGCAAGTGCAAAAGAATGCTCCTTGTTCTCACTGTAGCATTAAGAACACAACTGGCCTCTTTCTCCAAACACCGCATTGCTTTAGAAAGGAATAAATATCCAAGACAGCCAGGAGCAGTTCCTTTCAAATCCCACACACAGGCATATCTCCCTCTCTCCTCCATGTCTCCCTCTCCTTCTCTCTCTCTCTGTCATTTGACCAGCAGTGCTTCCTGCCACTGAGGACCTGTGACTCAACAGCCAGAATACAGCAACGTTCTCTTGCCCACCCTCTTGAATATTCATAGAAATAAGAGGACTCAAGCTCAGACGCACCCATCTTGTATTCATCCACATTTATATATAAAAAAGGAAGTGACTATTAGGCAGAGGGGTTACAAGTAGTACTAGATAGCTAAACGGGTGCTGTGGGAGAGGGGGAGTGGGGGGCTGTTTTACACTAATTTCTTTATCCCTTTCACAGGAGTGCCATGTTACAGGAGAATTCCTGAGGCGAGCCAATGGCCCGATAAATCTGCCGGAGTCTCTCTCTCAATTTGTCTCCGTGGAATGTCAGCTGGCAAGCGCCCAGACACTGAGAACCTCTTTTCACAATGCGCCAATCTAACAGACGAGATCCCATGTTGGAGCTACAGTACAAGGACTGGCATGGATAAATTGCCACGTGCCTTATCTAGGTCTCTTTTTGTCTAACTGTCGCAGGTCTTGCTCCTCACACGGCCTCCAAAGGCCACTTCCTCCCAGACCTGGCGGTTAACCTGAACGGCTGAGAGGGTGACGCTGACAAAATGCAAGTGTCACCAAAAAGGAGCTTGTGATATGACACAGATGCTGTGTCAACCTGTCTTACTCCATTTGACCCACAGTATGAACAGCAATTGCCCTGTTTGGTGTCCTTCATCAGTGTGGCGCAGTCTCCCACATTGCTCGGTCCAGGTGGTGGAATGGCAGAGTGGAAGAACAGACCATGTTTGTGTGAAGATGCAACAACTATCTCTCTCTTTTTCTTTCTCTCTCATTCCCTCCCTCCCTCCCCCTCCCTCTTCAAACAGACTGCTGTAGCATTCTTTATACTCTATTTAAAGGTTGTAGGTTAGCAAACAACAAGATTCCTTCCCACCTGTCCCCCTAAATTAGTCACGAGTCATGAATGAATTTGTCCATTTATTTATGTACAGTAGTTGCAGTAAAATACGTACATGCTGCATTTACACAGATGGATATGAGTGTAGAGTTGTTCTTTCCCAATCAAGATATCACGTTTTTAAACACTGATTATATACATAATTTATGTTTATTAAAAGGTTTTATTAATTTAATCATGCTATTGCATTTGCTTAACATTATAAAGTATGAAATGGTGTAGGACAAAATAAAAAAAAACTAAATGAATAGCACCCTATCCTCAACAACACTTTCCACACAGCCAGCCACACAAGTGCATTTAAGGGGTTCATGTTACTGCATGACAGTTGGCATGACTGTAAAAAAAAAAAAAGGCATGTGCCAAGTGGAGCTGCCAATGCTCAGCATGGCTGGTTTTAATATTTAAATGTGTTTCATTACAACAGTATGGGCCAGATAGCCTTTCTGACGTCCAGACAATTGTCTGCAAATGAACAAGATTACATGACAAGCCCTGGATGACAGAGCTACCCACTGCTGCCTACACCAGCCACTTATCTGATGGTAGCCTAGCAACAGATCCCTGACCTGGCTTTGACCTCCACCTGATAAGGTCAACACCTGAAGGCTCTGCCATTGGAGGGCTGGCTGAGAGAGAGGTGGAGCTTGGGGATGTAGGGAGACAAAGGACTCTACAGAGCAAGGGCAGCCTCCTCTGCATAGAGTTCCATGCTCCCTGCTGACAAAAAAATGTCCGGACAAAAGCGTGCCAGACCTCTTTACTGGGGTTTGTTATACCTGTGTGTGTGTGTGTGTGTGTGTGTGTGTGTGTGTGTGTGTGTGTGTGCATCAGAGGCAAGCTAATCATAAAAGGCTGGTTGAAAAAACACAAAAGCACTTGCTAGTACAGTGTCCCCCGTAGCAAATTCTGACAGCATTGCCTTATTTTACACAGGGTCAAACATGTTTCCTCCCTCAACGCAGCATCAATGAGAGAAAAAAACAGCAGCTGTAACTGTTCACATTGAAAACAATTGTGGTGACAAACAGAAGAGACACATTATGAAGGAAGTGCTGAATGTGAAATTAATCAACCAGAGCAGCCCACCCTGATAGGCACCCCCACTTCTCTATCATTTGTGTGCACATGCATACAAACGAGTGAGGTTTAACAGCAGTGATATGGAAGTTAATCCAAATTGTGATAGTGGCAATATCCTATTAGACCATAGCAATAAAATCAAGCTGAGACTGGTAACACATTACAGATATCAGAACATGTTCAGCATGCTCCATTACAATATGAAATTACATTAATCAGCGGGGCTCCTCTTATACACATATAGAGGCATACAACAAACATGCAAAGCATACACACAGATGTGCACAAGCCTAAAGTACAGCTCAAAAGAACACACGTTTGAGTGTTGAAGAGCTCTTTCACTTGATATTATTGGTATAATGGTATAGATAATTTGCAGTATCACTGGCTTTTTGCTAGATAAATAAGCGACTTTGAGTCCTTGAAAAGCGCAATATAAATTAAATTTATTATTATTATTATTATTATTATTATTATCATAAATTCAGACATATTGTAAAGAAAAAAGACAGTCAAGCAGCCAAGGGCAAAAAGGTGGACATATGAATAGCTGTTCATAACATTTTTGTAATTATTATATATATATATATATATATTTTATTTATTTATTTATTTATTTATTTTTTGCTCACCTGAGCCTCTGGAATAAAAAAGTGAATAAGAGAGGTGGTAGACAGTGTTACTGTCCTAGTGCTTTGTGTCTTTTTGTGAAAAAATGTGCGGCAATTCAGTATGCAGACTTCTTCAAATGATAAAAGACCACATTGTTTTCAGAATTGTGTTAGTAAGGAGTGTATCACTAATCAGCTCCCTGATTCCTTTCACTCAGCTTTTAGTTAGACAGGGCTGCATTTGATACTGTGCATTTCTCTTTCTTTCTGATGTGCATATTCACTAAAGTGTTAGCACTGCAGGGATTATCATTCAGCCTGTCAGGTTTGGCACTGCTAAAATAACTTGTGTCCCTGAGTTGAAGGACCTTCACTTCCCTCTAGGGCCTTTTGCAAGACCTCTGCCCCAGTTCACCCAGGCCAACATAGGCTCCTCCTCCTCTGTGTGTGTGTGTGTGTGTGTCTGTGTGTTTGTCTTCTTACAGCAGGGAAACTATTAAGGTCAAAGGGCAGGAAGTTGGCCACCTGCCTCTGTCACTTTAGTTAAGTAGTAGAGCAAAGAGAGGAAGTGGTAGCAGTAGAGTAAGACATGACCGACAGAGAAAAAATGTGAGTATGTGTCTATGCTTTTGTCTGACAGTTGAATTTACAAGGTCAGTTCGATTGTTGCATAAAAATCCTTAAATAAGTAAAAACCATTGTCATTGAAGTCACATCCTCTAAAATCTCCAGCACTTGTTGTTGTGTTTTTTTCACTGAGCATTTTGTTGACCTTTGTGAGACTTAGTTTATCTGATCTGCAGACTTTATGTCTGATTAAAGGAAACGACTGCTACAGGCCTTTGAGTTTCCTATCACCACTGCTAAATAACCTGGTACAGGGACCTCTCCGCTGGTATTTGCTAGAGGCGACAACCCTTCTCGCTCCCTGCATAAATGTGCCAACCGAGGACGAGAGCATAGAAGGCCAGAGGGCAAAAAGGGAGTGAACCACCTGCTTCTGTCACACCATCAGGATGAAGGCGAACGAGTGCAAACAGGGTGAAGTGTGTGTGTACGTGTAGGGGTTGGTTGGAGATATTGTGTAGAAGGGGGACAGGTGGAACGCCGGACAGCGCTGGCACAAGCCACCCCAGGATTTATCACTCAGCGACAGTCACGGCTGGGCAGGGGACAGATGTTTCTGTTTACCCCAGGGCAACATCTGACTGGCCGAGAATAACGTTAGCCCAACCTGCCTTGCCTGCACAGGACAGGGCCTGAGAGGATAGAGGAGAGGAAGAAAAAAAGAGAGAAAAGGAGAAGAAACTGGAGGCTGTTCAGTCTGCCCCCAAGGCACATAAGCAAGTTAGCTCATTTCTCTCCAGTCTGCTCCATCCTCGAAGCACCTGAAACTCATTTGGCCCTCACTAACTGTTGTGCCACTATAGGGAAGCATTTTAATAAGTAGTAATAATGTCGACTGACAATATGAGCCGTTTTCAAAGCAGGGAACCAGCCCCTTTTATTGGGGGGAATGAAACAAAAAAATTCTGATTGAGTATATTCTACATCTTCACTTAGTTAGAGAAGCAGACACAAATGCACAGCACTTATTGTGGTGTTATTTAAGGGCTATTCAGTAAAAGCCATTTTGCATTAGTGTATGTGTGTAGTGTACAGCGTTACAGCTGAGAAATTTGAGCGCTGTCGCTGGTAATAAATAGCTGGAGCACTCTTCCCTCGGAGAAATGAGGAATAACCTTTAGGTTCAACCCTGAG
Source organism: Sander vitreus (assembly GCF_031162955.1). Lineage (NCBI taxonomy): Eukaryota > Metazoa > Chordata > Actinopteri > Perciformes > Percidae > Sander > Sander vitreus. The sequence goes on along the minus strand of NC_135856.1, from coordinate 25,021,319 downwards.
TGAGGTCATGTCAGTGTTGCCATGGCTACTATCAGCAGACTGTCCTGTTGCCAGCATTACCTCAGCTGCCTGGCATTGTCAGGGTCAGGGAACAGGCTGTGACCTCCCAATGGTGACCAAACTCAACTGGGGACAAAAACACCATCACGACAAACACTAGTAGTCTAGTATAGCTTATTTTCTGTTCATGGAAATGTTTAGTGGAAATGATGCCACTGGATGCAGAAGTTTTAGATTTCTGCACTGATTTACGTCTGGAATAAGTCAGCCTGGTAAATGCAGTTTGATATTACATGGAGTTTTCCATGATTAATTACCACTAATGTGCTGTAATAAGCAAAGTGTGGATACACATAGCAAGATTTAGCATTCTGATTAAGCCATCCAGCAGGAGAATTTCAGCTTCCCTAGGATTGTTGATGTAAAATTTGTGAGTATAAACATCATTCTCGGAAACCCAAAGAACAATGACATTCATCTGTGACTTCATCAAGACGTACAAACCAAAGCGGCTGCATTACAATAATTTAGTGGAATCATAAAAATATTGTTTGCACTGCACTGCACTTTATAGACATGGTAACTGATCTGAACCAGAAAATGTCTACAGTATGTATGCTCTTAGAGTCACCTTTTACATCTTTTACAACTTATTTCTAGCTTATCTGTGCACTAGCATAAAATCCCAAACACATGTATGTTGGACAAACTCCTTAATTTATAACTCTTTGTTCAAGCTGAATGTTTTACCAGCAGAACTACAGTAGATATCAGAGTACTTTTTTCCCCTGAGGTACTTTGCATATTTTGTGCTTTCCACACAGAAATACAGACAATATGCAAGAAATGCAAAAACCAAAAATGATTTAACCTTTCCCTTGTAGCAGCTTATCCACTCTTTCCTCAGAGCACCTGTCCATAGACTATCCATCTACAGGTGAAGGTGAGAAACACAGCTGTCTTTACACACACACACACACACACACACACACACACACACACACACACACACACACACACACACTCAAGTATATTCAAATTGTAATTTAAACCATTATAATATTCAGTATCACAACCCAACAGTATCCTCTCCACAAATGAAAAACCTAATGGGATGTCTTAATCATTTCATGCAGGAGATGCAATAATATGTAATTCTTTTCTATTTGTGGAACATGTTTGTCCACTCTCCTCCTGATAGGCCCCATTTAATCATGTTGTTCTGTTTCCTAATTAGCAAAAATGCAAAGTGTCTTTGTCACCTGTGGACAGCCAAGAGGGCTAATTTGGGCTTTTCACTAATTGCCACGGTAACGAGCCTCCTGCGCCTCCGCTGGGGGTGGGTGGAAGGCATGGCAGGAGGAGGATTGGAGGATGGAAGGATGGAGGGATGAAGACACAGCTCTCCTCACACACGGCCGAGGTGTGAAAGAACGCGGCAGGCCAACAGAACGCAGCCTGGAGGAGTCCAACAGCAGGGAGTGGGGACAGCCTGCGCTGTGAAAAAGCCCCAACACCAAGCTGAGAGGGAGGAGGATTCAGCTCTGGCCAGTTTTAGTCTCTCAACTTTGATGAGGAGATGACTACATTGGGTTGGATAATTGTTGGACGTTTTACTGACACTGACACAGGTTATTGTCCCCACCTGATGTGATACTGGTTCCCACACGATTTACCTTTTTTTACTGTTCTTTTAATAGACAAATTCTAGGTATAACTCAGCAGGCAGTTTTTAAATTAGCAGCTTGACATGTATGAAGACATGTATGAGAAGTGTGTGTGTTTGGGGGGATATACCAAATTACCAAATAACAGAAATAAACCAAATTAAAATATAGGATGTTTGATAATTATTATGTTTTGTTATTATTCAATCTACTGTTCAGGTTGTAGCTTTTAGTTGTTATTGTTTATGCAACTTCTATATAGTTTATCAATCATGGTGAAATGGCAAGAAACTTTTCAGGTGAAAGAGTTTGTATGAAATTGTACAAACTCTCTGTATGAAAAGAGTTCTTTATATATATACTGTAAATACCCTGATGTACTATTATACTATTGATAGCCTACTAAAAAGTCCAAAGTATTATTAGTATTACAGTTACATAAAAGCATAGATTTAATGTATTAGTTTGCAAAAGCAGTGTGTAGACTAAGTCATCCAGTCAATATGAACCTATAAAATTCCTTTTTAGCGTTTCAATTTTACCATGCTGCAATTGTGATTGGCTACTTATCTTTATTTAAAATAAAGATGTGGTTATAGTGTTTAATTGTCTCTTTTACTAAAGCAAGCTAAATCCACGTTTAACATGCTTCTGCTTTATGTATTTCATAGCGTCTAAATTGACGTAGCCTATAGCCTACATTCATGTTTGCATCATTCGCATACATTATTATCGTCTCACCATTAATTTTGAAGGAACTTAAATAGATTCCGTTGGTGTAATTCGACTCGATCAATACGGTCTCTCAGCTGATTTATGCCTCTTTGCTTTTTACTAATACATTTTCTTTTTAGCAATACACCCTGAAAGCTTGGGGGCACCTTGTCCGTATGCTGCTCTCGGGGGCGAGCCCCTCGAATGTGTGCGTGCGCGCAAAAGCGTGTTTGAGTGTGTGAGAGCGTGTGTGTGTGTGTGTGTGTGTGTGTGTGTGTGTGTGTGTGTGTGTGTGTGTGCGTGTGCGTGCGTGTGTCTGCTCTGCTGTTGCTGCCCTTTGATCCCTGCATTAGCGTTAGTTAGGGGCTCGGAGACACACTTGCACCGAGAGCAGCCATAGTCAAGACACGGCAACAACAACAGCGGCACCTCCTCCGCCTGTGTTCCCATTCCCCAACAATACACTTTAAACCGAGCAAAGCCAGGTGCACGAAGAAGTCCCTGCCATCACTGGCGCCTCCAGTCTCAATGGGAAAAACCTTTTTTCTTCTTATCCCTAAACAAGGACGAGAATGTGATTAAAAACGGGGGAAAATGCCAAGGAGGAAGCAGGAGCAACCCAAGCGCCTGCCTTCACGTAAGTCCTTCACTCGATTTGTTCAATTTTAACGTCTCTCCGTGTGTTTTGCGCAGTAGTTTAGGGTTAAAGAGGTGAAACAGACAAAAGACTCGGCGTAGGTTATTTCTCCCTTTTTAGGTCCGAGCGAGGCAGCCATGTTGTTGGCGATGGGTAACGTTAGCTAGGCAGTGAGTGGATAAATGATACGTGGCTTTATTAGGAGTATAATCGATAGAGGTCCGGTTCCGCTAAAGGTTGCGGTCAATTGGCATATGTGTCGGTTGTGTGTGAGGAATAACGGCCGAGCGTTTTCGGTAATGTGCTCGCCTCTGCTAGGTCGCTTTTCGGGTAGAAAGGGGAGGATCTGCGAGTCTGGCCGCAATAAAATGAAGGGTCAGTCGGATCAGACAAGCCAGAGTCTGGCTCCCCATACCCTAGTGTTCCTGGTTAGCAATAGCGCTATCTAGCAACGCTCGGTAAACTTCATTTCCTCGGCGTTAAACGTGTAACTTTCGCCTCATAGTTTTGCTGCTCCATATCGCAGAACCGAATTTGTTCGCGCTTGTTTGTCGTCGACTTTAAAAAGTGTGAAGAGATTTCTCTCTCTCCCCCCCACCCCCCCAAGCCAATGTAATTTTTTTTCTACCCCTCCCAGTCTGCATGCAGGCTATGTGACAGAGCCATGGTCGGTCACCTGAAGTTCAGGGTTTTTCCCCCCTTCTCTTTGCAGCCATTCATTGCAGACAGACTATACGATCAATAACGCGGTTAGAAAAGGGAAACGACAGTTATGCTCTGCTACGTTGCTGAAAATAACGCGGTGCCGCAGCATACACCTATTGTTATTCCCGTGTTGTTGATTTTGGTGGGAGGTTGGTTTACTTTTGTACATTTGACACTCCGTATCTTGGATGTTCGTATTGTGCCTTTATCAGTCCAGATAATAAAAAAGCTGCGATAACACACTCTGGCCACTAGAGGATTGCTTAGATGGTAGTGGGCAAGACAAGGATTATTAAAGGAATTATCCGAGAGTGACATTTTCTGCTCTTGATAATTTCTGCTCAATACATGCGTAAGCAACGAGCTCAATTAGTCATAGTGGTATGCAAATGTAATGAATAATTGAGTGATTCATCTTTAACAAAGATGGCTTGATACATTTTTCTTATGACACTATCTTCATTTCTTAAATGTCAGACCATGCCAGCTGTTCATCATAGCCAGCCGCCATCAACAATGCACTTCTAGTTGTCTCTTTTATTTAGTTTACTTGCATAGTTTTTTTTTTATTTCAAAGGGTATGAAGAATGAATAAGCTCCTGCACCTTTCACAGTTTAATATGTCTGACACATTACATCAAATGTACATTACAGAGTTATCTTTGTAGCCTCACACGCAATATACACAAATTCACGTTTTATTTTAATTTTGTGGTAATATTCACTGATCTGCTCAGGTGTTTGACCTAGGGCTGAACTTGGGAAATAGCAGCGGTTGGCTGGGAGGCATAGAGGTGGTGACTGCGTGTGTGTGTGTGTGTGTGTGTGTGTGTGTGTGTGTGTGTGTGTGTGTGTGTGTGACACATTGAGTGACAGGGAGATATTTGGACAGTGAGTCTTCACTCATATGGTATGCTGCGTAAGGAGTAAGCTATATGGTTGAACTGCACAGAACAGGGTCATGATATTTATATCATATATACCGGTGTGTGTGTATATGTGTGTATATAACTATATGTATTAACTGTATAATAAATATATATAAATAACCCTCTGCAGCCTTTTTACTACCCCTCTGCATACCAAGCCTTCTTTTAGGGAGTTTGTCCCCTGAATATGTTTTCCTCATTGGTTACTAAAATCTGTGTTTTGTGAAGCGTATTTAGAGTGCGGTGTGATCATGAAATACATGCAGTAGTTTTTTGTGACGGCCCTCCAGCTATTGTTAATGATTAGATGGAGATTACAGTATGGCTCATTGATACTTTGATAAGTTTTACATTTTCTTCCAAAAAAGTGTCTTGGTCAACTGGAGTGAGTCACTCTGTTAACAGGGACACATGTACTCATAGTTGATACATGTTTTTGTGATATGACTCAGTGTGGCAAAATTGAAATAGATTTTATATTGTTGTGTAGAAGACATGAAATCATGTTTTAGCGCCTACTGTAGTTGCCCACCTAGGGTAATGGCAATTGATTGTCCAATTCAACACCCAAATGTACCCTGGTCCCTGGAGTGAAATTTTCACTACTAAGATTTTATTTTAAACAAGCCCTCCTTTTATAATGATATATTAATGTAAGGAATATTTAAGGATAGGCTTTGATAGGTTCAAATGTAAAATAATTAATAGGTTAAACCAGTTTTATTATGATAAAAAAAAAAAACATTGTAACATATTAGGGACATTTTGAGATCCAACAATTAAAATGCATAAGGTTGTGTTTAAGCTGTATTTCACACAGCAATACTTTATGGATCTGTCAAACATGAAGTCCACTATTTTCTGTCTTTTGGGCAGGAGGACTAAAGTGTCAACCTTTCAATTAAGCTGCTTTGTAATTGGTCTGGAACAAAAATACCCTTCACCCACGTATCTGAAATCATGTACTTCTGTGTAGGCACTGAACTGGAGCACTGCTGTGCCTGTGTACCTGGATTTAAATGAAAGCCTTTTTCTGATTTAGAAGTTGTTTCCCTCCTCAGTCAACAAACTGTCACAGGAAAGTACGAATTTGTCAGAAGCTTTTTGCGCTTTGTTTTGGATCTTCCCACTCTAGAATGGAAGTGTCACCTCATGCCATTCGCTGTCAGTCTGTGTGTCTTCATTATTCAGTCAACAACACCCTGGTGGTGTGCCAGCCAACAAGCACAATATCGAGCTTCAAATCTCTTCATCTGTGGTGAAAAAGGGCAAGCTAATACACTGGCTTTAATGCTGGAGGTGCTTTATCTTAGCACAGACCCAGATATATGGGTTGTGTAGCCCAGTGTGCACTATTCTATTGTCTGTGGCACAGCTTGTGAGAGGAGACTATTCTTTAAGTGTGTGTGTGCACGGCACGCACATGTGAAAGTGAACAGGCAACCCTTGTGTTTTTGTGTGTGTGTCTGTGGGTACATAGCTGGCTATGGAGGTCACAGTACAGTATGGCGCCTTCACTCTGACAAGTAAACATGACCTTTGGTGCCACAATGCAAACTGCCATTCTTTATGACCTTGCAGTGTGTTATTGTTTGTGTAATTTTGCTGCTTTATTATTCACTCTTTAAAGTTAGAGTTAATGAAAATGCTGGTAAGGTTAAATGTTTTATTTTTGTGATTTCAAAAATGACATTAAATTATAGAGATGTTCCGATACCATTTTTTTTCCTTCCTGATACCTATTCCGATAGCTGAACTTGATTATCGGCAGATGTTGTTGTTGTAGTAGTAGTATTAGTAGTAGTGAATACAAATCCGATACCAGTGCATTGTAGTACCAGTCAAAAGTTTGGACACGCTTTCCCATTCAAGTGAACAAGAAAGTGTGTCCAAACCAAACGTGTCCAAACTTTTGACTGGTACTGTGTCTATATATATTATTGTTTTGAACAGCTGTATACTACTATCCCTGTATGAATGTTATATGCTTTCTATCATTGTTGTAGGGCTTGGCTCAGGTTAAACCCTTTTGTAAAACATGAAAACATACAGAAAATAAATGCCATTGAACTATTATCCAGTTTGACAGCAGTCATAATGGGGAAAAAGAACATAATTCAACTACTTTAAAGTAGATTTTCTTCCCTTCTCAATTACGTGGTATTGACTCGGAAACAACTCCATTAAATTAGTCAGAATAGGCCTAAGTATTCAATATTGTTTGACGGAATGTACATATTATAGCCTATGTTGTCATTAGATCACACAAGTCCCCTTAACATTTCTCCCCACCATCATTGTCATTCTTGTCCTCGAAGTCTTTAAAAGTAATTGGCTGAGTATGTTAAAAATATAGACTTAGAGAGAGTCCATATCATGAGGAGCACAACCTTAAGTGTATTGGGAGGGACATTTGTGTTCTGCTTACCTATCCCCTGGTAATCTACATTTGAGATGGAGAGATTTTTAACATTTCTAGACAGATATCAGCTCCTTTTGGCCAGCCAATAGCTGACTGACTGGGTGGCTCTCTACCTTACTGTAATGGCGGGTCACTGGCTCCCTTCCACTTCCTATGATTATAATGACCTTGGTGGGACTGGGGCTTGAAAAACATTAGATTAAGGGGAAAGGAAAATTAGGAGGTTTCCATTTCGCTCTTGGCATAAAATTGGTGGGGTATTTCTGCCAAGAATCCCGAACCTCACCACCACCACTATCACCCCCCCGCCCCCCCAAGTTGATGGGGCTTGGATGTTCTGGCGGTGTCGAGCGAGTAGAGCTCAAGCGAATAATGATACACAGGCTTTAACTTAGAAATGAATTAAAGGGCAGGGGAAAGGTGGTGGATGCCTCATTCACTACACACGGTCACAGAGAGCATATAAACCTGCTTTCAGTGGCCAAACTGGACTCTCTTTTGTGTTTTTGCTAGTAAATGAAAACACAGATGCGAATAAACAGGTAGTTGGGTAAGGTTTAATGGGCCTGGCTAAGCCTCAGGGTGTAGATCTTACACAAACATTAACCTTATTTGCTACTATAGACAATTGGCAAGGCACATAAGCAGCAGGGTGGTTTATCATGTCAGTGATACATTTCAGGGTTAATGCAACTTACAAATAAAAGTTTCTTAAGAATTAAAGCTCCCTACGGGTCTGTATGTTACCCAAGAATAACACGTGAAATAAGAATTTTCTTAGCATAACCTCTTTCACATTGAACATTGAATATCAGTTCAGATCCTTATATGATGGCGAGTGTCACAGCTGCTTTTGTCAAGTTTTGGTCAAGTTGTCATTTGGGACCTCCTGAGTACTGCCGTACCAATAGAAAAGTATTTTGTAAAACTGGGGGGTCAGGCACGTTGTTCATCATCACATTGAGCGTAGTTGTTCAAGAAGACGCCACTCGTTTTTTTCCCCCCCACTCTACCCAGATTTTCACAACCTTCTAAACCTAGTCACAAGGCTATTTAACTAAAACTTCACTTAAACTAGCACAGAGAATACAGCGTGATGTCGGACAAACTTTGTGTCTCATCATCCCCTTTGTATTTTAAGCCCCCCCCTCTAGATGTCATAGCCCCATACAACGTTCCAGCCTCTAATAACTCTCAGCTCAAAATAGTAGTCAGTTTGGACAATATGTTTGGAACTATATGATAACTGTATTGTTTTAGGGTGTAGTTTTTGTAGGCATAGTAACAGTATGTGTTTTTATTTCAAATCCATACAGGACTTTAGCCACGGACTAAGTGCACTTGGCAGAAAAGCTTTGATGGTGTGCTAATTGTTGTCTGTTAGCTAAGCTATGCTAGCAAAACTAGCCCAGTCCATCTATCTAATATAATATAAACAGTGTGGCAAAAGGAAATAATAACCGGGCGCCCGGATAGCTCAGTTGGTAGAGCATGCACCCATATATAGAGGTTTACTCCTCGATGCAGCGGGCCCGGGTTCAACTCTGACCTGCGGTCCTTTGCTGCATGTCATTCCCCCTCTCTCTCCCCTTTCATGTCTTCAGCTGTCCTGTCAAAAATAAAGGCCGAAAATGCCCAAAAAATAATCAAAAAAAAATAATAATAACAATAAGCAAAAGCTTGAAGACTCCCATTTTATTTAGATCTCCTGTTTAGGAACATTGTGGATTCCTGGTAAATTATAGCAACCCAGTGCGACACATCAGGCTCAGACAAAACCTGTGTGTCTACATTGTTCAAACCAAGTCAGCAGAAGTTATTTGTGATATTGGGCTTTATAAACTTAACTTAGACTGCTAAATTGTTATTCTTATCTTGTCTCATAAACCAGACATCTTCTTGATTACAAAATGGTTGAGGTCACTGGAAGGAGGTCTGAGTGTTTAATTATTTAGCAATAAAAAAAGTGTTTTCATCGGAGGAGCTGCTTAAGTGTTTACATGTGCATGTAAGAGGCTAGTTGTGTCCCAGAAGTTGCTCACCCAAAGTTTTTAAGTTGCTCACATATTAAATGGCGCAGCAAAAAATAAAGTGACAAAGCATCTTCATTGAAAGAAAAATTTTGTTCTTTAAGCTTTGTTTTATTTGATTATTAAATATTATGTTCTATAATAATGTATATGTTCAGCGGGAGTTTGACGGGTTTCATTCACCCAGGGCTGGGTATTTAATCTGAACACTTTTTGAGTACCAACTGAAACGTTTTTTTTTTTTTTTTTGCACCGGTTATCAAAAACTGTCAAACAAAAGGTGCTACTGAATGCTTGGTCAGATTCTTGGTGTAGTTTACATGTTGTTTTATCAACTTTTGCCAGATTTATTGAGTTAGTATTTTGTGTAAGCATACAGCTGAACACTAAACAGTGATGCAGGGAAGTTATTTTAATGACTAATGTATTAATACTCGGGTATTCTCATTGCAAGTACCAAAAACCTTCACACAGTCCTGCATTTACCAGCGATGATAGAACAAAATGAAAATACTTGCTCTTTTCAGTTTGTGATTTGTTAGTTGTCTGCTTGCATCTTTAAAAATTAAATTCTGGTACTCTACCCTACAGTTTAGTTCAAATCGTAACCTAAAAATAAACTGAAATGGTCAACTTTTAAAATGGCGAATCTCAGATGAAAACATCTGGTTTATCTTGTTTAGCACTTTGTTACAAATTACTTAATTTATTATCAATAACTTATTTTGAAATTGACTGTGGACATGTATTTTTTCTTCAGATCTTTGTTATCTAATCATTTCAAATGCCTTCTCTAAGCAGAAAATCCCCTGCAGCACACAATCAGGTAACCGTGTTGGTCCTAATACCTCCAGTACAGTACCTGCCTGTCTGCCTGGTCTCAATCAGAACCCCCTCTGTGTGGAGTGGAAGTGCCTCAGCCTTGGTAACGATTTTTCCCGTGTTGACAAGTCACAACATGGAGATCTACAGCTCGGAGAGCAGCCCTTTGGCTACGCAGAGCCCTGCTTGCACTGAGTAATAGCAATCTCACAGGAGTAGCAGGCTTTCAGCTGGCAGCAGTTCATACGGAACAGCTCGCCGGTGCAGCTGGGAAAGACAGAGTGGAGCGGGAGAGGGGAGCTGGTGGTGGTAGCAGTGGATATGGAGAGAGGGAGGGAGGAAGTGTAGAGGAAGAGCTGTTAAGAGCTTTGGGCGGTTTCTCTGTTGTTGTACCACACAAGTGCATCCAGGCCCTGCAGGACAAGCCTTTAACAGGCATGAGGGATGGAGAGCATGAGTGGAGAGGGGGAGGAGGAGGAGGAGGAGGAGGAGGAGGAGGTGGTGGTCTGGGGAGCTGAAGCCGGCCAGTCGTGCCAGACGCCCGCTCTAAACAGGGATGTGATTTATTGTTGGACTCTGTCTCACGTTTCACTCCTAGAAAGACACTAAAATTACATTGTACAGAGATAAAGAACGTCCTCAATTGTCTTAGAAGAAAGACCATCGCCTGTGGGCTGTGAATATTTTTTTTTTTTTGGAGCATGTGGTACATCTTTAACCAGTGTGTGAAATTGAGTTTTTTTGAAAGGTTTTGGCATACGGTACCATCTTATTTTAGTTTTTTTGCTGATGGATTGTGCTTTGGTCATTGCTTTTCGACTGTCCCTACAAACCTACTGCTTTAGCATTTTACACGTTAACTGTCCATAAAGCTGCTCTTTCAAATGTAGTTACCCAGAGTAGGTCATCAGAGTATGTATATTTCGCCAGGGGGCTTTTAAAAAGGCTTTAGGCCAACAGGTTGATCTTTGTTGCCCTCGCTGAATGTCCTTTGCACAGCGCAGTGCTATGAGATGACCTCACTTCCTGTGTGGGTAGAGTGGGGCAGGAGGCCTCTTACACACACATGCAGACAGACTCTCTCTCAAGCACAGCCTGGCGCTAGTTAGCCTTTAGTGCACTAGCCAGGCTAACCCCTTCTCTCCTCTTGGTGTGTGGAAGTGTTTCTACGTTGCACATTTAGGCAGTCAAGAGCAAGGCTCAGGCTAATGTCTTTAACTAGCCGGCATGTCTTTAACAGCTGGGTGTCTGCAGCTTTTTGGGACGTAGAATCAGTTTTGTAGGGAGATTAAGAGTACAGAGAAGGGGTGGGGGGCTGTTACAGACACAGGATGGCAGGACCATAAGGCAGCGGCAGCTCTCTAAGGAAACAATATATCACCTCTAAAAGCAGAGTGGAAGTGTTTGGCTCCAGGACAAAAATCCTGAGAAGTTAAAATCATTGATGTGATGTCATCTCGGAGAAAGCCATTGTCAGTGCAGTGTGAGGTTATTTATGATGCTGAAAATGCAGGTGAGCATCTTGACTAATTCAGTGCTGTAGAGGAGGCTTCCCTATTTGCACAATGTGGTCATAGCATCTCGGAGTACATTAAACGAACAATGTGACTCAGGTCTCATCCTTCCATTGTTTACCAAGGGCATTTGGTCACTTGATTTTGTCCTTGTGATGCTAATGAGATTAGCTAATCACTGGATATGTCATTCTGAGTGAGGAGCCCTTTAGCTTATGGTACCTGTAAGAACCATAACCATACGTAGAAACAAATGAAGCTGGACAAATTAGCACACTAAGGTAATGGATGAATGTTGTAGGTATCAGGCCATTCTAAAAAAAGTGAATGTAATGGCTCAGCTCATGATTGCCCGTATGTTCCCACTCCCCACGAGTGTTTTGAATGGGGGCCATGTCGGTTCAGATTGCCATGTCATTAATCCCTCGTACTCTACAGGGGAGTGGTCAGCGGCAGATGTATTTGCACTTCCTCCAGAAGGCTTTCTAGATTAGCACAAATCCTCCCAGAAAAACTGTTTAAAAACCTCATTTGGCACGCACAGCCAGACTTTGTGCTCATAGCTGGCCAAAGACAGCCATCCCTCCCTCTACATCTCATTCTCTCTGAACCCCCTTTTTTTATTTAATTTTTTTTTTTTATCCCCCTACCTTGTGGTTCTCAGAGCTTAGCCCTGTGTCGATTTGGTCAGGGCAGTGTAATTGTTTGGAAACTCAGCTCTGCCATTTGCATGCAGCAAGCAGCCACTTTTCTAGTTTCAGTGGTTTGACCTTGTTGTACCTGCCAGCCAGAAATGAGATCATCAGAAGAGTAGACGAGAAGCTGACATCTCTCCTCCACCTACCCATGGCTTTAAGTGATGGTTGTCATAGCAATCATTATGCCACAGAACAGACTCAGTGGGTGAAGGATGGCTTTGAATGCGGCAGCCTCAGGTCACAACCTGGTTATGACAGAACAGATAGACCTATAAGGGTTGGTTGCAGTACACAGTCTGCACAAAGTAAACCGCCGCAGACATCGCATGTCAAGTTCATATGGATTTCGGGGCGGGGGGGGTAAAATTACTGAGGCAATGTCTTTTTATACCTTGGAGAAAGCGAGACAGGTATTGGTGTAACGGAGAGGGGAAGAGCAGCATGGGACGAACAATGCCTCTCATTCCCATCAGCTGCCCTGGCCAGCATTTAACATGGAGATTGGAAACGGAATAAGCTCTCCCCCCATTCTCCCTGGACCTGCATGTAAATGAGGTTAGCGGTTAGCATTTCCTGCTGTGCCACAGCAATTCTTCTTCCTCTCTTGCTCCCTCTTTTTCCTTTTTAAATAATGGCCTGAAAGTGCTGCCCCTTTCCTGGGGTAGGGACCTGGACCAATCCTGATTAGTGTCCCTGTCCAAAGTGACAGGCTAAAATCCAAGCAGGCACTGCCTTGGACGCCTCTGCCAAACAGCCGTCAAAGCAATACCACCATAAAAAAGGCATCTTCCCCCCCTCCCCCTCAATTCTCAAGATTCCCTCCCTCTTTCGTCTTCCTCGCTCCTCTGCTCATTCTCCCTTGTCGTCCATTCTGAGTGTCTCTAATAGACACTGCCTCCATCGCTCTAACACACTGTCCCGTTACATACATTACATGCGTGCACATATAGAATTACCTCTCACTCTACAACCACCTCCCACCGGATCTGCTATAGAGAGTGTCCCTTTTGCCAGTAGGGTGATTTACAAACAATACATGGACGCTGTACACACTCCCACCTTCCACCCTCCCACTCTCTCTCACTTCTCCTCCACAGACACACAATCACCTCTGTGAGGAGCTTCAGTATGCCAGAAAACTACGCAGCAGGGTGATGGCCTGTTCTTTTTCGCACTTGTTCCAAAGAATGTACCCTGTCTACTTGAGAATGCTAGCGCAACATCCACATCTTGGTTGAATGAGGTTACTTTGTCAACCGGAGGACAAATTGATGGGATCTGACTAGTATGTCAAGTGGCTTATAATTAGTAGTTTTCACACACCAAAAAAAATCACATCAAATGGTAATCTGAGCTGTGTGTAAGCCAATTTCGCCTGATAGAAAGCAAATACGCGAGGGAGTTATATTAGTTGAACAGTTGCAGGCATATGCTGATTACTCAGTGTTTGAGAAGAGGAATTTGTGAAAAATATTACTCTTAAGTCTGCATAGAAGCTCTAATAAAGTGGTTATCATCACGCTGTTTTCTGGATTTGTAACTGTGCCAGTCTATGTGAAACACTGTATACAGTACACAACACCCTGTAAAACAACCACTGCTGCACAGCAAATTGATCTGGTTATGTCGTAATGCTACCAAATATATTTTTGGTAAGCAATCCAGCATTGGGCATTTATAGGAAAAGAGCTTGTGTTGTTGTGAGCACTTATGTGTCAGAGGCATAATTCTTGCATTTTTTACACACGCATGTAGAAACACTTGAGTTTTTATCTACCATATGTGGTGTTTTAAAGTGTGCTGCATGTGTTTGCCTGTACTCTGTTTCACAAAGAAGGATGCCACCCACATATGCCTATTCCTATGAGAGGGAACGGCTTGAGTCTTGATAAATATGAACAGCTCTTTCTCACGGAATCAAGAGAGTTTGTGTTGTTGTCTAGTGTTTAGACACTAGCAATAAGCCCCATTTATCACGCAACCTATGAATGAATGAATGAATGAATGTTGTTCTAGCAATTATGTTTAAAAACTTCCCAGTTCCTCTACATAGGGGAACCTTTTCTTTTTTACTTGCTACAGTGATCACTTTGAGAACAATTATATTAAATGTGCATAGTCTGATGTAGACCAATATTCATTTGCATCAGGACTCACCCAGTTTAAAATGGGAATAGATTTTTGCTGCCGAGTAATACCTCTCACCGACACCATGCTGTTAAAACCCCCAGCACACTCATATCTTTTGGGGTTTCTTCCTTGCATTCCTTGGATGGAAACCTTTTGTTGCCAAACATTTTCTAAATACAATAGCAGTTGTTATTTTTGTAAAATTATACCAGGAAATCTTCCATCACTTATTAACAAACACATGATGTCCAATGAGTGAGAGACTAACCTTGTGACCGACACTACATATTCCATAATCTGAAATGTAATACTTTGCAAAGGATTTTTTTTCAGATTTTTAAAATGGTAATGCTATCAGTTTTGTAGTGTGGAATATGGTGATCCACAGATGGTCATTGTAGCTGTTATTGTCAAAAATAGTCAAATTATCTTCATTCAGTAGAGATCTGTATAAAATTGCTTTCAAAGACAAGAGGACAACCCTGTCGGACAGGAAATCTTCTTTTCTAATGGCTGCTTAGATAATTTAACCAGTTCTTGTAAAGCAGATTCAATAAAAAAGCATGACTCGTTGTTACCAAAAACACTGCAAGCAGTGAATAAGCCATTCATAAAAAAATAAAACCTTTGGAAGAGCGTTTGACAGTAAAACCATCCAGTAAGATGCTGACCAATGGCCAGTTGATTGTCCAAACCAGTGCCTTTGGGGTACCAGTGTGCTGGTTTTAGTATTTCTCACCTTGTAATTAGCCAGTTAATCCTTGCCTCTTCCAGACCCACTTTCCTTTTTGTTGTGTTCTATGTACCCAGTCTGAATGTTTTGCCCATTTCAAACGGACTCCGCAATAGCGCTGCATTGAGGGTCTGCTGTTATGCCGGCTTTGTTTATTCCCACAGAACCAAGCAAAGGCGACATAATGCCGCCCCACCAGTGCGTGATTTCACATAGCATGCCGGCATTCCAGGAGCAAAAGAGACGTGGCTTGTAACACAACAGCTGGTATCTAGCGTGTGTGAGTCGATCCGCACTGTTTATTAACCACACAAAACCGATCCACAAACTGCCAACTTTATGAATTAAGGGGCGTTCAGACCAAAAAAAAAGCGATCCGGCGATTTGCGATGGGTGGAGTGTCAATGAAACATTTGTGTGACGTCCTGTTGTGTTCTTAAAACCCCCAACAAAGTACAAGTAGACTTTATATTTGACATTTACTGTTTTCCGTCAGATCGTTAAAAACTTTTGGCTACTTGGAATGCTGCTTTGTCACTTTTTGACCTGCCTGTGGGTTGACTCGCGCATCCTACTGCATGTAGTCCCACCATAGTGGCTTTCCCTTAGACACAGGCGTCGGTTTGGCTCTGTTACGGCTCTATGACTACCTCCGCAACAACTCTGTCCCCCGTTGAGTTTTCGCAACTTTTACACAAACGGCAAAAAAGAAAAACCTAAATATTTATTGTGGTTAGAAACGGCAGATACATTTTATAAAGCACAGTTTTTATTTATCTTTTTATTTATTAATTATTAATTAATTATAAGTTATTATGAGTTTATTAGCGAAGCTATCAAGTTAATGTACAGCAGAGTTTGCAGTTTTGTGCAGGAAAAGTTAACACCTGTTTTCCGGCTCACTTTGTGACGTTGAACGTGACGCACCGTCTACTGGCAATGGGAAAGGAGTCTATCTATATTTAGAATAGAGGTGTGAATCTTTACTGATCTTTCAATTCGATTACGATTATCAGGTCTTCGAATCAATATCTCAATGCATCACAATGCGTCAAAAAAAAAAATATATTTGACTTGACAAACTTGCATTGTCAAGTGCAATGCCCAAGCTGCAATAAGTAACTTTAGACTGGAATGATGAGGTGTTTGGGTTCATTTCTTTAAGGTAGCTACCATGAAGGTTTACCTATTTTGGATTAGTCTTATACAACCCTACTTTTAACCAGCAAATCTATTGTGCTGTATTGGAATAACTGACCCCAGACAACTCTTTAACAAAAAAGGTATCGTTTACTGAACAATAACTTAAATGTACAAATAATATTTAGCCGTTAGATTGAATAACAAAAAAAATCACACCCTTCAAATATGCTAACTGCAATATTTCTTCAAATGATATTACACACAACTACCCCTTTACCAGTTTCTCTATCAGTTTCCACTTAAAACACTCTTCAATGTAAAACTTACTCAAACCCTATTAAACCACTGTGTTAAGACACACATGCACGCACGCACGGGTGGTGGAAAAAGGGTTTAAGAAAATGGTTGAAAAGTAGCCACTGCTGTGCACAAAGCACCACGGAGGAGAGAGAGATGCTGTTGATGAAGTACAAGTTTATTTTCTCTTTTACAAAGGCTAATGTCTATGAATATTTTCGTGAATTTAAGTTATAATTAGGGCTGTCAAACGATAAAATTTTCTTAATCGTTGAATTTCTATAATTAATCGCATGTTTTATCACATGATTAAAATTCTATTATTTTGCATTTCAGAACTGTTTTTAAGTACATATTAACAATGGAAAGCAATTCTTACCAGTGTATCTTGATTGGGAATCAAATGAATGCAAAGAAAGTGACTTTATGAACTTGATTTTAAGATTTGTATGTGTTTATTATATATTTAATCTAGTCACACATTTGAATCTAGAGTCAATATTAGGGTTGGGTATTGTTTGGTTTGGATACCGGTGCCAAAGCGGTACTTTTAAAACGGTACCGGTGCCTTAACTGATACTTTTTAAGAAAGTAAAAAAAAAAAGAAGGGTATTAAACAGTTGGCAACATTAAAGAATGGCTTGTTTATTGCTAAGGCCATATCGTCAAAATTAAATGTTTAATAATAATGTAATCACTATAACAATAACTTATTTCACTAGTAAATAGCTGTTGAATGACAAAAACAACCACCAGATGGGAAAAGGGCATTTAACAACAACTTTGAATGCACCACGAGGCTGTAAATGACCAGTTTCATTGAACGCACCGTCTGTGTCTTTCCGCGTTGCTATTCCTGCAGCAGCCTGATGTGTTACGAGGAAGTACAGCAAAATAGTAGCCTGTTAGGCACGACGCAAAACCGAGTGAAGTGAAAATAAATTAATAAATGTCGGCATGCGATTAATACGATTTAAAAAATGAATAAAAAATTAACGCATTATGCTTTATTATTGTTATTATTATTATTATGCTATTAATTGCATCGCGATTAACGCGTTAATGCTGACAGCCCTAGTTATAACCTTCTGGTTTTCTGTTTCTTTCTCTGGGCAATGTACAGCAGTAACAGGATATCAGTTGGGGGTGTTGAAATTAATCATTGCATCGATGCATCACGATGCGGACCTGGATGATTCTGCATCAATGCAGCGATTTTGTGTTCAGACGCCGCTATATTCAGGAAGTGTCTTTTTCAAGAGCAGATACAATAAAAAGGGGAGTTCATATATATCTGACTGCTTGAATTTGTTGATGAAAACTATGTGTAGCAATATATAATATTAAGGAGGTGACTCATCATAATGCATCGTGATGTGACCAGTGAAAATTCACACCCCTAATATCAATATCCATTTTGGGGCTCCGACACAGCGGGAGTGCATAGCGTGCGCTTGGCACCACTGTTTACAGAATGTTATCGTTCATTAGTGTAGATGCTCACATCGTTATCGTTGTAGTTATCGTTGTTGGTGTGGACGGCCCTTTAGTCAGGGATCCAGTAGGTTGGAGAACTATTTAGGGTGACTCATGCCATGAACATAGCAATGTGCTTGGGTTATATATTACTTGTATCATACGTTTGTCAGTCATATTAGTGGGTTTAATCTGGCTGATTTTAAACAGAACCTTCACTTACACAACAGACACAATATCCATCCATCCATGACTGGCACTAGCAGCTAATACATCCATGAAAACAATAAGGGCCCTATTTTAACGATCTAAGCCCACGACGTGAAGCACATGGGTTTAGGGCCTGTCCAAATACACTTTTGCTAGTTTGACGGTGGAAAAACGGGTCTGTGCACCGGGCGCATGGTTCAAAAGGGTTGTACTTAGTGTCTTCATTAATTCATAGATGTGTTTTGGGCGTAACATGCAATAAACCAATCAGTGTCATTGCCATTCCCTTTAAAAGCCAGGTGCGTTTGTACCTTGGCGCATTGCTATTATGATGGCGGATTTGACTAATTCTCTGTTAAAATAACAATGAAATGCTGAGCTATTGACTTTAGACCAGGTTTTTTTTTTGGTCAATGGCACGATCACTTCTTGCTGCCTCAAGATAGCAATACGCCAAGAATTCACCTGAACACGCCACCCTGTAAGACCAGCACGCCCATGGGCGCAAAGATGGGCGCAGGTGCATTTGCTATTTAAATGATGCGGGTGCTGGACAGGAAATTGACAACTGCGTCGGACTTAAACTAGCAAAGACACTTGCGTCAGGCTTTGCGCTGCGCCGGGTGCAAGATAGGGCCCTAAGACACTCTGTGTATTTATGCATTTTCCTATGTTAATTTGATGAATGGCATTTTATTTAGTCAGAAATAGTTGCCATCAGGGTGTGTACGGTATGACAATATACTTTATATGGTGTGGTCGCTGTTGTAAACCACTGAGTTTGATTGTCTAACTGTTTGATTTGTGTAAATTATAATTCAGATGTTTGTATCAAAGTGCTAATTAGTCAAAAATGGACATTCCTGTCTGGATATTTTATGGATCGATAATTTATTTACTGATGGCCGATAGCTACCATTGACAGTCTTATTAACAGTGGGCTAGTTAGGCTATGTTGGAGGCTTGTCATTACCAAGGGGATGGCCTTGATGACTTGGGTAGCATGCAACAAATTGACACTAAAACATATCATCTATAGGTTGTTTGAGAGACGTCAATGAAGTCAGTGTTTTCAACAGGTGGGGATTTTGGGGAAGTTGACCTCTAACATTCAACACTTGCCCTAATTTCAGATATTGGAAGTAATTTTTATCTACAGTAGACTCTACGGTGGCACATGAATGCATCATTCTGGCTGTTTTTTCATCATTCTGCTTTTATGTTGCACTTCATTGTAGACATTTGAAAAAGAACAATACTAAATAGGGCCTACACAAACATGACTTTCTCTGAGAGTATGGTGCAGAGATTAGAACGTGTTGAAATGGGCATTGGTAGACAGAGATAGGATCTCATGTGTAATAGATGTTTTGATGCTGTTTTTGGGACTGTGACAGCGAACATTAGCCCATTTTCACTCACCAATTAGTGTCATTAGCTAGATACTGCAGTTTGCTTCAAGCCTGGGCTGTAGATTATGGCTCAAATGATAATCCTTTAATCATGTAGTGAAATACTCTGTGTTCAACTACAGAGGGTGTTCTTAAGTGAGAGAAAAGAGTTCTAAAATTGCAATATGTCTATTTCTGGTCGATTAGTTACTCAAGCAGGCTTTCCTGTAATGAAAATATTCACACATTTGCATCAGGATGTTGTTGTGAAATGGAAATTGACTCTGGAATGTGGGAAAAATGTGAAATTGGCCATAACTGCGGGAGCCACATTAACGACACTGCTCTCTGCAATTGAACTAAAATGATAAAGTGATACTTGGCAGCAAATGCATCTGAATTTAACTTTGGAGTTTTGGAAAACAGGTTTGTTAATCCCAATTTGTATACCCAGTTTTAATGCAGATATATATCTAACAATCATATTCAGATGTCACAACATTAGAGACACAGTAAATAATATTTTAGTGATACAACCCATTCCATAATGCAATAATACAAATAACATGTATAACAAGACACGGTCTGTCCAAAGCATGTGTGCGTAAATGTATTTCATCCAAGACCAAGAACAGACATTTAATCTGGAAAGGCAAGTTATTAAACTACACAGAACAAGGGGCTGAATACGGTAGGTGTCCGGTATGTTAACGTAACGTAACGTAACTGCACTGTTGACGAGCCTCTCCCAGCAGCACGTTGTTAAAGCACCCATCTGTGGACTCCTTCCTCCAGCTCTGGCCATCTGGATTTCAGCGCGTGACTAGCTTTCTTTGTTTTCTTCATTGCAGTAAGAGTCACTTTTTCGCCAGTCCCTCACAAGTTTCTCACTCACTCCAAACTTTCGTTCTGCTGCTCGATTACCGTTTTCGGCTGCGTATTTTACTACCTGCAGTCGCCTGCAGTTTCTTTTCTTTCTCATTTGTCTTTAGGAGCAGCATATAGTTGTCAGAAGCCTAGAGCGCCTCTCGCGGCTGTAGACGGTAATGTTTTCAGCATGAAATAACATTTAAAACATGTTAAATTATATATATTTTGATATATAAATCGCACCTGACTATAAGTCGCACTTTTTTCATACTTTGGCTAGTCCTGCGACTTATACTTATATATCCTCTAATCAAAATCTTTGTAATTTGTCAGTTTATGCTGAAAAGATACAATAAACATACCACTTCTTGCCCTCCAGCAGTTTAGGTCCATAGCTTTGATGACACATCTGAGGTGATGAGCAAGTTTTTTTTATTTTTTTTATTTTTTTTTAAACATGAGATGCTAAATATGGAAGGGAAAAATAAACCAGGGGGTAAAGTGCACTTCATCTGCAATGAGGAATTTCAGAGGTCTGGGGCTCTCAGTCGTCTCATTCTCTTCCAAGAACACTTCTCCTTCCTGTTTCACCTCTGGCATGCCGCCCAAAGTACCCACAAACCACGGAGGCCAAGGCCGAAAATACACAGATGGTAATTTGCACTACATTTCAATACGTCTCAACCGCCATTAAATATAGCCCTGCTGCCTGCGCCCTGATCCTCACTGAGAGTATCGCCTCACCTCCAATTCCAACTAAGAGATGAGCTCCTTACGCCTTTGTCAAAGAGTACCAGTTGTACGGGATGACAGAGATAGTTGGAGTGAGAATGAAGGAGTTGATTCTGAGTTTTCATAATGTCTAACATGAACCTCAATCAATACACAGGAGGATTTTTTTCCTCCTGGGTCAAGACATCGTGTCAACATAATTAATTGCTAGAGGGATGTTTAATGGTTTAGCTTACTCTTGCATGGAAGAAAAATTAGTGTCAGTTTTTGAAGTCACTTACAAGAAAGGCCTTGACAACTACTATATAATTGCCTACATATATACTGCATGCATGTAAAGAAGTGGTGTTACTTCCCAACACAAGGCAAATGCTATCACACCATCACCAAGTTCATCAAAAGTAAATAAGTTACCTGCTCCACTGTGTGACATTTTGCTTTAGTGATCACGTCTTGCTCATACCCTTGTCGGTTGTCATGTTTCATCAGCTTGCTAATGGAAATAACACGATGGATAAACTTTGGAGCAATTTCCATGTTGCTCCTGCAACAGACAGCATTTAACAGATTGATGGCATATCATTTCATTTGAAGGGGGGGAAATATGTCTGCTAGCTCCCACACTTCCAGCTGGATTAATGTAGAGCATCGGTGCTTAATATATTTATTTTGAATATTAATATTCCCGGTTATGAAAACAGGAGAAGAGGGAAAGGGATGAAGGGAGGGATATATAAGAAGAAGATGAATCGCGGGTATAAAAGAGATAAAGCAATTGAGAGATTATGGAAAAAGGGAAGGGAAGCGATCCTGATCCAGTGTGTCCCAATTAATGGAATTACCTTCCTCCTCGAGAGGACTGTTAGTCATTTGCAGAGACGGGAGCCCGCCAGTAGAGCGTCTCTCCCACCATATTGTCCAGCAGGCGCTAAGAAGGCAGCCCTGACCGCTGGCCGTGCTCATTAGCATAGCCCGCGGCCGTGGCAACCCCCGCCAGGGCCCAGCCGGACACTTAATTACCGCCGTGGCTCCTTCCTCAGTACATCGATACTCACTGCCCTCCTTCCCATGTCCTGCTCTACCTCCTTGACCCACCCTCAAAGACACACACATGCACACACCAATACCATATCCCCCTCCCAGTCATAGCAGGGAAGATGTAATACTAATCATTTTGCCGATGTAGATGTGATTGTTTTAGTCTTGGTATGTTGTGGCAGTCTTTTATGTTATTTCACTTTTTATGGCTTTGCGGTCAGCAATCTTTGCGATTTTAGTGATTCCCTGACCTGCATTACCTCGCTCTAGCTCTCGCTCCCTCTCTCTTTGCCTCTCTTACTCTCATTGCTATATTAGCTCATGGGCATGACTCTCGTTTTGACATTGGCACAGTATTGTTGCACCCCTGTCCAGCCTTAATCGGCTAATGGCCTCCTCTTCTTTCTTGCCGAGCCAAATCAACCCCTCCCTAAACCATCCCTCTATCTGCCCCTTCCTTCCTTCGCATCTCCTCTCCCCCTGCTCTGTTCAGGCCTGGGGTCAGTGAGGCCAATTTTCGAGAGAGAGAGAGAGATGTGGTCGGTGACCTCCTGGCCAACCTTACTCCAGTCCCTTGCTCTTCTCTAACTCTCACTCTTCCCTTTACCAGCAATCATTCTGTTTGACAAGGAGATCTGGCTGACTCCCGTACTAAATTCATATGTATGTGCATGCACACACATACTTGCACCTCTCTCTGACCTAGAAAAGCCACGGCCAAAATAATCCTGCCAAGTTCACAAGTGGAGATTGTTGACAGCACTGCGTGGTAAAACAATGAACAAGTACTCTACCTGTAATGTCAAACTGTTTTTAGCTGTTACAGGCTGTGAGCTCCTTGTCTGTTTTTTGTGACAGGTTAACACAACACACAGGTTTCCAAACAGTTTAAGTCGCAGAGGTGCTGCATCAAAAATAATTTTAGCTGCTCAGTGTACATCTCTGTTTAAGCTCAAGCCAGACAGTTTATTCTAGCCTGTCTCAGGCACCACGGCCTTCTCTTTATGTAGCCTCAGCTTGCACTTTGACTTGTTATGGCTCTCTCTTTGTCTACAATGTGGTGGCACTATACATCTTTGTGGCCCAGAGAGAAAATCCCCCGCTGCTGCACCACTGAATCACCCGTGTGTGAGTGATAACAGATCCAGACTGCTGAGCACCCCGCAGCTGTTTGTCTCAACATGCAAGTCATCCCCGCCATTACACCACTAAATAGTTCCCTTTCAGTAGCAGACGCTTGCCGCCTGGACCCGTATCTCCATGCTTCCATCACTGGGGGGGGGGTGCAGTTACTGTCGCAGAGCCAGCCATTGTACTGGAGGCAAAGCAGTTGAATGTGTGTCAGAAATGCAGTGGGGTGAGGACTTCAGCATTAAATCACACTCTTGGCTGTGGGTTTGTAGTCTAAACTGTAATATGTATGCACGTGCATTATGTTTGTCCCCTTGCGTTTGGTGGTCATACAGCAGCAGTTGTGAGAACAGAGCTCAGACGAGGCCCCCTTAGAGCTTGGACTGGAGACCATGACCTTGGGAAATGTCATTTCGCCCACGGGGGTGGCTCGCCTGTGACACAATGCCATGGTAGTGGAGCGCATCAGTGCACTGTAGCACTCTGGCAGAAGCCTAGTGGTGTAGTGTTGCGTTCAGCTGTACCTAACCCTGAGGTTTAAAAGTGAACCTAGGAAGCAAGAGCGTTCAGCCACAAAGCTGAGACCTTGGGTCAGCAATCTAGCGATTTCCCTCTAACCACATTACAGCCATTAGTGGCTCTTGCTGCTTTTCACATGTCACATGGAAATGGGTCAAGCCCTGCCCTGCATGACTCACTGGCTCTTTCTCCCTCTCTTTCATTCATGTTAACCCTACTCAGGTGGCAAATTGCTTCAAGGAGCATAGGAAAATTTGGTTCACAATCGGCACGTGACGTTTTCATTCACCTTTTTTTAAACAGTCTTAAGAGGTGCGAAGGGTCAGGCATGTTGTTCTCATCACTCTCTTAACATCTTGCATTGTTTGCGTAGGCCTACATGTATGTGAAGTCTATTAGATATGCCTTCATAACTGGGTTGGAGAGCCCTAAGGCCATTATTATTACGGCTGCCTTGGTCTTTGGCATTTCCTGTCAGCTTTTGGTTATGTGTTACTGAAAAATGTAAGATGTGCGAGAGACAGAAATGAGAATGTTTGGAAGTGCGTAAGCCCTGTTTAATATCTGTTGCAGCAGGAGAGTAGTGGCCATAGTGGGTTGTGATTGTGGTCACCTTTGTGGATCATGGCGAGCCACGTTGGCCAGATGTCAGACAACTCTAATGATCCCAACAGGTTGCTGGGCTGGGTTGCCTGGCAACCGTTTTGCCTTTGCCTGTAAACAGAGAGCAGGCCCACCAGGCCTCTGTCAGGGTCGCGAGGGTGAAGACAGCTTTGGTGTGTGTGGATATACTGTATGTATGTTGGTGTGTGAAACATTTGAAACAATCTTTCATTGACACGTGTTTTTGCAACTGTAGGAGTGCCAATTTTCTGAGAAATCTCAGTCAGTTCCTTTTTTAGGTTTTGTGAGGTTGTGTACAGTAACCCAAAGAGGTGGGGATGAACACTCAGTTTTGACATTATTTTTTGCCCAGGCTTGGTGCTTTTGACATATTCTTATGGAGGTTTGTTAATATGTATCAGGAATATTCACTTCTCTTTGTTCGCCCTTGTCTGGCAAGCTGTAATGTTTTGCTTATGAATATTGATACATGAAGTGTATATTAATGACCCTTGGTGACCTTAACCCTATCCTTATTGGCTCCCTGGTGGTATCTGCAGGCTCATGAATATTAATCCAGTTCTGTAACCTCCATTACCCTAATCTTTGCTGTCTAGCCTCCCAGAAGGACCCGTTGTCATGGTAACCCCTTTACTAGACTCTTCCAGACCAAGGGTGGGAAAAATACGGTTAAAAAAGGACAGAAAAATCTAAATTACTCAAACATCTTGCATGCTCCCTGCATAAAGCAGCTATTGTATAACAAAGGTTGAACTTGTGTGTAATTTTAGTGGTCTTCTCGCTGAGCAATGAAGTGTATATTTTGCAGATTCAAATGGCCATTCCACTTGGGTTTGGGTAGGTAATAGTGTTTGGTAATGTTCAAAATCATGGTCTCAATTAGGCATCCACATAGTACAGATCACTAATTGCTTTGTATCATCAGACAAGCAAGGATGGGAAATAATAAAAGTTAATAGTAAATGGTTACTTCCAATGTTACAAGCTGTCTAGCCGGAAGCTATGCATATGCCCTCTACTTAAGTCTTAGTAAAGTTAAAGTGTTTGATGTAGATGAATTCATAATCAGGATACTCAAATGTTTACTTGAAAGAGAATGTCTAGTCTAACTGTTCACTAGAGCAATATGGTGATATCTATGTCCCAATACTTATTTCTATTCCCTCACAGTAAATGTTATGTTCCTTCTCCTCTTCCAGATGTGGACAGCAATGAGGAAGGAGGGCCTGATGACGGACCTGTGGAGGAGGAAGGCTGGTTTGGGAATGCTTCTGACACACGCTCAGAGTCGTCGTCCTATGGAGACACCCAGGATGAGCTCCTCCTGGCCAGGGGCTCCTCTCCTGATGAGCGGCCTGGAGTCAGCACTGGGTCCGGGGACCACGATACCTGTGGAGGTGAGAGCTCATTGGGTTGCCCCACACCCGTCCATCGTGCCTCTTTGGAACTTCTTGGACTGGATGGAGGCGCATTCTCGGCCCAGGACACACTCTCTTCTGTGGTATCATCACTGTATGGTGAGGCAGCATCTCGGGCTCTGGGAAAACCCCTCAGCAGCAACCTACGGCGCCTCCTAGAGGCTGGGTCGCTGAAACTTGACACTGGGGAGCTCCTGGGTCGTTCATCCAGGGGAGGTGCTGGGGGGGAATCTCCTCCAATAGGTTTAGCCCCACCTCTGACCCTCTCCCCATCTTCCCACCATGCCCAGCAGTTAAGTGCTCTTGCCCGAAAACTGGCCAATAACAACAACAGCGGCTCAGCCTCGCCAGCCTCCTTGGCACCCTCAGTCACCAACATTAAGCAAGAGCCCCTTGACCCCTTTAACTCCGTCACCCCTAGTAACGGCAGTGGCTTTGTATGGGCAGGTGTTGCAGATAAATGGCCACCGGCCAGCTGCTCCACGCCATGCGGCTCCAGCCTGTCCCCAGACTCTGCAATCCAGAAGTTAAAAGCAGCAGCGAATGCTGTACTTCAAGACAAGAATGCCGTGGCCGCCTCCTCAACGACTTCTTCCTCCTCCTCCACCTCTGCCTCATCTGCGGTGCCCGCGCTCGGAGGCAGTGGTCGAGGAGATGATGTGGTACGCTTTGATGCCTTCAACTCTCCATTCAGCCCACAGTCAGCTAGCTCCACCCTCGCTGCACTTTCCAAGAAAGTCAGTGAGCGGAGCCAAGCCTCGTCAACGACCAGTGCTGCTACTGACCACCAATCCTCAGCCAGTTCCTTTCTCTCACTTGTGTCAATGACCTCTTCTGCTGCCTTGCTCAAAGAGGTGGCAGCCAGGGCAGCGGGAAACCTGCTGGCAGAGAAGAAGGATGGTTCCTCCTTGGCGACTGCTGGGGTCCTCCAAGAGGATGTGAAGCCCTTGCTGGACAAGAACCAGAAGGCTACCACACCCTCTACACCCACCCAGAGCCTGGACTTGCTGTTGCCCTCTACTCCAAAGAGCAGAGGCAAGCCCAACAGCCAAGCAGGTAATCTAAAGTAATACTATATGCACAGCAATCACTATATGCATAGTAATAGTACAACTACATTGATCAAATGGTCACACCAATAAAGATAGAAAGAGTAGAGCTCAGCTTAGGTTAGGTACCTTTTTGGATATTTTTCCAGTGAAAATATGTTTTTTCTTTAGTGAGACACAGTTACAGAACACTCAAACACACACTATTTTTGCATTGTGTTAAACACAGAATCGGGCTATTTAAGATTAACCAAGGTTGCTACAATGAAATAAAATGACCTTATGTCTGTGTAGAAGAGAGACACTATGAAGGTTCAAGATCATTTCAGCTGAACTCCATTTATGGAAAGTTTTCATATTCCTTTACAATACCGTTTTCTTTTGGAAAAGAATGGTACAAATTTGCCTGAGGTGTCATTATACTTCTTCCCATTCAGCATTCACCAAAGAACTACTAACACTTAAAACTGATTAGTACTGATAGAATTAAAACTTATATTGCAATGGAGGCGTGGCCCTAAAAGATAAAATGATTTTGCTGTCATTGTGTGGGAGATTAGCAGGTTTACTTGTCACCAAAGACAGGCATCATTCTGATCTTTGATGACATGTTTTCTCTGGTCTTGTAATGGTTTTGTTCTCACCTCACTGGTGCTAAAGTAGCGAGTAGTGTAGCCTCAGCTTAACTGTCAGCCGAGCATAGAGCATAGCCGAGAGAAAACAGCCCTGGCTGGCCTTCTAGTCTGGGAAATGGTCTGTGGGCTCGACGGGGGGTTCAGACTGAGACCTCACTGCCTTCCCAGACCAGCTCGTTTGTGCTCGGATGTGCGTGCTGCCAAAAGGGGGCCGTCAGTGTGTGCTCGGCACAGTGGGGAGCCCTGGAGTCCATATCCATCTCGGCAGCCCCCTCCTGGCTTCAAACCCCACTAGCCAGAACCCTCTGCACTGATCAGCACAGCAGACTTAAGGCCAAACACATCATACTTTCCACTGACTGGATACAGATGCGTATACACACACACACACACACACACACACACACACACACACACACACACACTCACACTCATATTCTCTCTCTCTCTCTCCTTCCCTCTTATGTTCTCTCTCTGTTACTCACAAATGGCCATGCAGTATATTCTGTAAGTGTACTTAGATGTAGACATATAACCAAACAAGGGTGCACACAAGATCTCACTCTTGCACAGGGACTGAGAAAGCTTCAAAGTGCAGGCTCTTGCTAAGTAGCCTTTAGGGAGAGCAGAATGTTTTCAGGGAGATGGATGGGCACTTTTGAAGGATTGTGTCGCAACCCCGCCAAATCTAAAATGGCTGGATCAAATTGACTTCAGACAGATGAGGCAGTCGATGTAATATTCTGTGATCTGCATGCTAAAAAGGGGGTCTGCTCTAACCCGCGAGCCGTCAAGGTCGAGCAGCGCTGTAAAAATGCAGGTAGTTGTTTGATCGCCAGACTGAAAAATGTGACCTTGATTATTGACTGTCATGTCTAGTTTTATTGTCGTCCCTTGCCAATCCCACTGTAAAAAATCTCTACTGCACAGGCATGTTCTGCACTTGGAATATGTACGCAAAGCTTTCTTCCTCTTTCTAAAGCACAGAAACAGGTGTGTTAAATACTAAGATGAAGGTGCTAAACGCGCACATTTCCTCTGCCCTGTTTTATTTCCGCCTCACTCGGCTCAAGTCAGAATAAGCACAAGTCATTTTTGCATTGTGATCTCTGCTGTGCTGGGAGAGGTTGGGCCGCAGATGGCGGTTTATTGTTGCAAATAGGCAGTCTCGAGGTTTTACACCTCAGGTCAATGAATGGCTGAGCACAGTAATTTCACCAAACACTGATTACCAGATGTTTTTCAAGGAACGGCACTGGAATACTTATGAAGCCATCCTGACAGGCCCTTGTAGAATTTGTAATGCAATCATGCCTCTTTCTAATAAGACCAATTAAACAGTAATGGATGCCGGATATGAAGCCAACAACAATAATCGAGATACTAAAACATGCTTGAGTTTTTACTTCCATTGTTCCATTGCTTCCAGCTGGCATTTCCCTTGATAGTTTTCACCATTAGGTGTGGAGTAGTTGCCTCTTCTAGAGATGTGAATACTGTAGTCTGTAATTGAAAAGGCATGGTTTTTATTTCTTAACAGTAACAAAGTACATATTTCCATGCATTAAGACACTAATGACTCTTCTTGTAACTATGTTCTTTGGTGCCCTCAAGGCTCTCCTGAGGATGGTGGCAAACCATTCCAGTGTCCTGTGTGTGGACTGGTCATCAAACGCAAGAGCTACTGGAAGAGACACATGGTCATCCACACAGGCTTGAAAAGCCACCAGTGTCCGCTGTGTCCCTTCCGCTGTGCTCGCAAAGACAATCTTAAGTCCCACATGAAGGTGAGATGATATGGATTTTCTTCATTTTGTGACCCTGCACCCCTTGTCGCCCCCACCCACATCATCTTTAATTAGTGGCTATTATGTCTCTTGAAATATAATTGTTAACATTAAAGGATATGCATGCTTTAGTTAAACGTGTAATAAATCCTCTACATGGCAATTTAATCAAATTAAACCCTGCTGCATGTTTGCAGATATATTTTAACTGAAATGAAGCAAAGACTCCTGTCTTTCCTCTTTATGTGCTGTAGTGCCAGAGAGAAAAAGGTTATTTGACACAAACCTGTCCTTCTTTTCCAGGTACATCAGCACCAGGACCGGGGTGAGACATTTCAGTGCGAACTTTGCCCCTTCACCTCCTCCCGTCACTTCAGCCTGAAGCTTCACATGCGCTGCCACCAGCACTTCCCCCGCACAGACGTCAAGGTGAAAGAGGAGCTCACCACCGACACTGAGGGCGAGGGCTCCCTGATGGGTGACAGCAGCTCCACAGACCTGAGAGGAACGGAGGTGTCCCCGCTGCACTCAGACACCCAGCAGCAGACATCTCCCTCGGTCGAGGCACCCTCCAATCACGTCCACATCAAGGAGGAGCAACAGGAGAGAGATCTGTCTGTGCTCTCCCCCTTTAGCATGTGCAGGGACCGTCCCAGCAGCAGTGCCAACTCCCTGGACCTACCTGGAGTTGGGGTAGGAGTCGGGCTCAGATCCAGTCCCAGTGGTCCAACCACAGCCTCCCTCTTCAGCCCTGACATCACTACCAAGACGGCTACTGACCTGCTTATGAAGCTTTCAGGTTGGCATAAATGTTTGTTTTTTTCATAAAATGAAAAATGCAATTCAGTAGATATCTACTAGAATGTCGGCAAATAGCAAAGAAGTGCCCGTTTAGAGAGCCCCTGGTGGCATCATAGAAAAAAAACCCATCGAAAACTAGAATATATTTACTTTTGCAAAGCTGGAGCCAGTTTGTTTTGCCATTTCTGCTTAAGAAATACTTAACACAGTAACAGTTGCTGATTTATTTTCTGGTTATCAACTGATCGATTAATCAACTAATAGTTTCTGCTCTAATTCAGTCAATATGTATATTTTTGCGGACTTGGGAGCCTATGTATAATCACGGTAACCTATGGAAATTAAAAGCGTTAACACCAGTCTCTGGCAGATCATCTTGTGAAGTGAACACAGATCTAAGGAGGAGGTAGGCAGGTGTGAGTTTTCTTTTGTTGCCATCATATAAAAAAGGAAAACCCACCAATGTACAGGACATACTGTACTGCAGTTAAAAGTTACTACTGTCCAAATGGAAGACAGATTTATATCAAGTAATTGAGAAATTTTGAGAAATACATGAAAAAACAGTGTGCACAGACACACTACCAGCTTGACTACCAGTTATCCATAATTATTTGTTTATTGTACCACTTTCTCAACTTGACTTTGTAACTCCAGTCATTGCAGTTGCCCATTTAAAAAAAAAAAAAAAAAGAGTATTTCACTTCTTCCAGATTTGAACATGAAGACATCCATTCTGAGCTCCAGTTGTCTCTCCTTTGCCTTAAGTTTTATTTTATTCTTCACTGTCACCAGAAATAACATTCTTAAGAAGTGTAAACAGTTTAATGTTTATTGTTTCGGGTCAAGGCTGCAGTATGTCTATTTGAGCAGTTTTTAATGGAGCCTTAAATGTCTGAGAGTTAGCTCAAACCTTTTACTGAATAGACCGTTTTAGCTTTTGAGGGTGGCAAATACATTAATGTGTTAAGATGTTTTATGGGCATTAACATAGCAATCAAATGTAAAATCCTGCTAGAGTTTTCCTTTATACAGTAAATTGAATAGGAATAGTTGACACACTATGTGCCACAGCTGCGTGGGTCTTGTTGTTTTTCAGACTTTAACTACCATTGTGCATATTGAGGATATCAGGGATGCCTTCACTTGTACACAGGGTTATGTACAACCTTGGTTTCTGTATCTCTCCCATGAGCATGGTAGAAAAGTAGGCCATGGACTTTTAGCCTTCTCACAAGTACCACATTTTAAATTGGTTAGGGCAACACCCAAGGAACTCAAAACGTGCCCTTAAGACACGGATGGTGAGGAAGACAAAATAAATTTAGGTTATTTTCATTGTGCCTACAAGTAGTTAAAACGATTTTATATAAATAGAGTTTATACATTTAAAAAAAAAAAAGCTGTTTAACAAGCATTGAAACTTTAAAGAGATATATATGTTGGCTTTTTATATGTGTAAAAGTTTGATCATGTGCACTTCGATTGCCCATTGTATAACAAGTGGCACCTACGTAACAAAAGGTGTTTCTGATCCGAGTTTTAGCACAACATTGTCTTGCCAGTACACATACTTTATATAGACTGTTATATTGCTGTTGAAAACCATAGTAGACACTAGAGTCTGGATTGGGCCGAATTTTTCTGTCCGAACCCGGCCCGCGTCTGACAGAACCGTGACCGAGCCCGACAGGCATCAAGAGATTTATGTCCGAGCCCGACACCGTTAAAGTCTAATTTTTTTTCTCATACTAATGACATGTACGTTTGTTTGTGTGGAAAGCTTTTATTAAACAACTGTAGGAAGGCATTCAGAAATGTCAACAGATGAGCGCATCAGCGCACACGGGGCAACAAGCGCACGTTAATAAGCTGTTAAAATGTTCAATATGTTAACCTTCACTGCTTGCTTCGTTTCCGATCGTGATCAGAAAACCAGGGGAGACTCGGTACCTCCAGGGCTGCCGTTGTAACATGAATAACTCTGTTCCGGTCGCATTTACACGTCTGCTCCTCTTTATCTATCTCTCTTCTGACCAGCTTCCACATAGACACATACACACACAGACACATGATTTCTCTTAAAGGAGCCGCAGCACCATTTTACAACAAATGTCTTATCACGCTGATGTGACCGAACCCGACCATAATTTCTCAATATCTGTCCGAATCCCGGCCCGGTCTGTCGGGTACCGTCGGGACCCATCGGGCTCGGGTCGGGTATCCATGCCTTAGTAAACACGGATACAAAGGCTTGAAATATGCCAGTACTATAACAATAACATGCCCAGCTGATGCAACACTGGGATAAACACAGGAAGGATGTCACCTATGAGATCTGAATTTGTAAATTGATATTCAAAAGATGACAATGATAGAAGCTCAATCCATGTACAAATGGTGGATACTGCTAAGCCCAACACATCTAACTGATTTGTTGGCACACTCTTTGTGTCATGCCACTTATGCGTACGTTGAAAGTGTGTTGGAATAAGCAAAAGCGAGGAGACATTCTTAGCATAGTTACAGTATTCCAAGCATACCACGAAGGAGTAAGTAGACTGAGAATGTTCTGATAATGAGCTTTTTTCTTACTTTTCAAAAGTAAGGCTTCAGTGGCTTTATGACTCTAAACAATGCTTTGCTAAACAGATAACAGGGATCTTTTTTTGGTATTCATCAGTTCAAGTGCACCTCATGCAGAAACAGCATATCATTGTGTGTATATTCATGATTGGTAGCAACAGAGTAGAATGTGCACATAGAAATCAACTTAAGTACCACTGAGCATCACTAAAGTCATGACCTAAATCAGAGCAAGTACAAAATGTTCACATCTCATTTTGTAGATTAACAGTCTGTTTTTGAACTAGGTATTATCTGCTTAAAATGGCATTACAATACCCAAATACTATTACATTCTTTGACCATTTTTGAGATTATTTATCTATCCAAGGTTGAATACAGTTTTTTTTTGTTGCTTCTTTTGCACACAGTTAAAATGACACTTGATGGCTGCCCAGTATTACATCCCCAGTCCTCTGCTGTTGGCCACTGATTAGCTCCAGTGAAGCAGTTGGGGACTAAATGATTCGCTCAAGGGCACCTCGATAAAAGTTGCTGAGGGATTAATCCCACATTTTATCAGTTGTCAGGGGAGTTGAAGATCTGTAACCTCTAGGCATCTTTCTCCTTTTAACAATTCTTTTTGCCTGTGTGTCAGTGTTATTATATGGTGACACATTTTATTCTAAAGGTCCTGATGAGATCAACTGAAAATGACAAGTAGAAGAAGTCGGTTGGGAGTGCTGCAATAAGGATTGTTTACATAGAGCAACTGTACTTATTTAAGCCTCATTTAAATATTGAAGTTTCCCAAGTTTTGCCCTTTCTTGCAGTTAATGAGTACCTGGTTGTGTGCACCTCAAAATTCCCAATTTCTTGGTACTGGTAAAGTTGGAATGTGACATGGAAGCGTTCCGATACAGCATTATTTTAACAACCTTGACAAACATGCTGCTCTAAGGTATACTAGGACCGGACCGTGTTTAGATGCATTTCACCAAGTTGCAAAATATCAAAGGATGAGCTCAGGGAGGATGGCAAGATTGATGGAAAAAGGTTGACCGAGGTTCAGCGTCGGGGTCGGGGCTACGGCTGCCACTCTTCCACTTAATGCTGTGTAATTAGATTGAGATCTTGAGCGAGGATGGGAGGAAAAAACCCTGGGAACATTAGATTAATTAAAAATGTATGCATAATTCATAATTAAAAAGGAATTCATAATTTGAAATGATTAGCGCCCTCAGTGCCATCCTGTGACCCCGCCAGGATGCACAGGGACTGGGCCAGCTTAGTTAACTCCCCCTCGATCTCGCACGGCCGGGCTCCACATGGATGCCCCCTGGGTGCCAGTTGCGCTTCACTCCCAGACTGCGCAATCAAGCCCAGGCAACTCCCAGAGGAGCCAAGATGGCTCCTCGCAATGTCAGTCCAGTGTCAAGTGGCGGACATCTTAGTCAGGGCATCATTCAAGGAGAATGAGGAAGGATATAAAAAGACAGGACGAGAGGATGTTGAACTTGAACACATGATGATGAGTTTTAATGAATACTGCTTCTTTGATCACAAAGTTCTCCCTTTGTTGGGGGGCGAAATGAAAGATAGAGGTTTATGAAACTGAGAAGAGCTGGGCTCAGATCTTTGTGAGACTTACCCATGCCACAGAGCAGCCAGGGAGGGAGAGGTGAGGAAGTTCCTCCTGGGACCTCCAGACTCTATTTCTTTTGACCTCCCTGCCAACCCAGATTGAATGTGTACACGGGCAGCTCATCCCTCCTGCTTTTACACTGCTGTCTCAGAGCCTCAATCCCACAAGGCCTGGGAGAGGGAGAGGGAGGGTGGAAGAGGGGGAGATGGAGGGGGGTGTAAAAAGCTGGACAGGGAAAAAAAGAGACATAAAGTGACAGCAAGTAAGGGA
Source organism: Sander vitreus (assembly GCF_031162955.1). NCBI lineage: Eukaryota > Metazoa > Chordata > Actinopteri > Perciformes > Percidae > Sander > Sander vitreus. Next base: position 24,986,717 of record NC_135856.1, on the reverse strand, counting down.
GAGGGAGAAAGAGGCAAAGAGGGAGTTGCATCGAGTTCCCCAGGCATAAAAAGCCAGTGAACTCTTCCTGACCTCTGACATAATAAGCATATCATTTTTTTGGGCTGCCCTCTTTTCCATTGAGTGTTACAGTGATACCCTTTGATTTGTATCCTTGCACGTTGACACAACCGTTAGCTATCCAGTGTGATCCACATTTTGATTCAGAGATGAAAGCCACAGAGGCACTTTGAAATGCACAGCCCCTACCCTGTGCCCAGTGGACCCTGAGTTAATAATGACAGTGGGCACTGCACCACCCCCCCCCCCACACACACACACACACACACACACACACACCCCGCTGCGGTGACACAGGCACAACGAGCTTGACCCTGGCTGGGTGTGAATAATTGGCATGCAGGGGGTTGTGGGAGGTGTTGCATCTGTCATGATGCTTCTGCAGTTGTCTTATTTATCTTGTTCCTGGGAGAGTATATTCTATGCAATGCTTTGCGACAGTGAAATGATTCACAGGCAGAATTTTATCAATGCACATGAAAAATCTTACTTTTGAGGATTTTTAGAGAACATTGTTTATCTCTCTCTCTTCTCTCTCTCTCTCTCTCTCTCTCTCTCTCTCTCTCTCTCTCTCCCCCCCCCCTCCTGCATTATTATGTCATTATCCGTGTTATAGACACAATTTGTATTTGAAAACACCAAAGGGGCATCTATTGAATGTAGTAGTGTAGACGTGTATTACAGAAATACCATCGCTTAGTTGACACAGAATTTAGAGAATTTTGAAATCTCCTGTCTTTAGTTTTGTCACTTTGTGAGCATCTAGATTTCATCTGCATGTCCCTTGCCTTCCAGCTCTGCATGAGCAGACACAGGCAGGCCTTTTGTGTGTGACCTCTGGTCCATACATCCCCACTGCAGCCATCAGTATCACTGTCCGGTGTCTAGCACACTGTCAGCTATTGTTGGGTTCTCAACCTGCCCCACGTAGCTCTGTGCTTTTTTTTTTTTTTTTCTCTGGGAGAAAACAGCAGCCAATTGTCAGAGGGGAGCAGGCCGGCGTGACAGAGGTGGAAAGCTAATGAAGTTATTTGACGGCAGCCCTGGCCATGGAGCGAGAGGTGAGGTGGAGTGGACAAGCGCCTGGCAGCGAGACGGATGAGGCACGAGAGAGAAGCATGGTGAAGGGGAGAGAAACAGGGAAGAGAACAGCTATGAAAGTAGCATTGGTGGCAGGTGTCAGAAGCGTGTGATAAGATGGAAACAAACTGATAGCATCGTCAACCCTGAGCTACAACCAGCCGTACAGTATCATGTGCAGAGAGCTGACATTGGCCTGGGTATGTACTCACACAGGCAGGAAGCTCACAGAATAGATGCCCATGTTCTCCTCACATCGGTGTTCACTTCACAAGATGATCTGCCAGAGACTGGATGCGCATGATGCTATTGTGACTGTGAAATTCTGACCGACAGGTCGAGGCCAAAGTGTAAGCTTGGCGTTGCAGGCTGAATTGTTCCTGTTGGTAGTGTGCTCTGGCTTTTTGTTATTGAGCTATCAGCTTAGAGGAATAAAAAAAAAAAAACTTGCCCATTGGATTAGGCTACTTAATAATTCATTGGGCTCTGTAACATAGATTCTGAGTGGAAATACACTCTATTTATAGCGACAATCCAAAAGGTCACTGGAGTGTTGTGACTTTGTGTGTGAGTGCACGTCCTGAGGTTGTTTTTGTTCTCGTAAGGCCACAGAGGAGAAGAATTTGGGAATCTTAAGTTTGTGTTGAGTTTGTATTTGTCAGTGGCTTTTGTTGAACTTGAACTTTGTGCAGCCCAGCATTTGTATATAGTTTGACGCCAGCTTTACACAGAACACGTACTTCTGTATGTGACAACTTAAAGTAGGGATTTCTCCTAAGATATAGAGTGTAAAGTGTGTGTCTGCGTGGGTGTATGGGATAGTGTATTTTCATGTGTGTTTGTAACGCGGTGACCAAGTGTGCTGTCCCTGTCTGATCCGACATGGCCCAACACGCTTCTAATTAGAGGACGTCCTTCCAGGTGCTGACCAGGTTATACTTAGCCTGCCCGCTGACATCTGATGGTGTGACATTTCCAGCTGGTGCCGTGTGCGACCCTGCACCACTGCCCCTGAACTTGAAGGTCACACCCCCCCCACGCTCAACCTCTTCCTTCTCCCCCTCTTGAACTGCAGCCCCGGCCCGCCATAGTGTGGCATCGTGGCACCACATGGGTGGTCAAAACACCAGCACCTGTCCCCTTTTCCTGCCCCGTATCCCCCGGCCCTGAGCCCTCTATCCCTCCAGCATAGATCATCATTAATCAAAGGGTCTGGAGCCGGCGCAGATTGATGATGCGGGCAGGGGGCGGGAGCCCTGTAGCGGTTAGAGATGTTAGGTGAGATGGTAGGGTGAGGAGCGGAGCAGATCTCTGCTGGGGCCAGAGGAGACTGGACAGCAGTCTGCCCAAGAGTGATAGCCTCTCGTGTGTGTGTGTGTGTGTGTGTGTGTGTGTGTGTGTGTGTGTGTGTGTGGATTGAAAACGGAAGGGTCGGGGAGAGTGCTCATAGGATAGAGTTGTTTGTTGGTATCCTACTTGGCCACAATTAAATTCTATTAGATTAGAAATAAAAAAAACAATGGAAATTTAAATGACATATATACATTTTAATAATTTTTATTTTGAATAAATAAAGATAATAACAGAGGTGAACCTGTTCTAATACGTGTAGCTCCTTCGCAGCTCCCCAGTTGTGGTGTCTGTTGGAGCACCAGCAAATGAAGCTTATTTCAGAACAGAATGCATGACCCTTACAATGACCTCATATTACAAACGTATTCTGCTGTAAGGAAAAGTAACTCTTGAGGTGCATATATTTTTACAATTAACAAAGACAAATATAGAAGGCAACCTTTGCCACATTTGGTTATCATTAGCATATGTGATGGCCTGCCTTTTAAACTTCACCATAGCAACCAGGCTCCGCTTCGTGACTCGCGTGTGAAACTGTCTAAATCACAACACCACCGTTGCAGATACTGTTTCATCCATAGAGGCTTACTTGTTTTTACTTTTGGCAAACCACAACATGCTAACATTGCAGAGATGATAAGGTTCTACACACACTTCCTACAAGCTTCATGGTTGCTCAAAGCAGATAAAATCTCTTTCCTGACCCCCTTCTACGGCAGGTGTTTATCTGTTTAACCATAATAAGTAAAAAATAAATTACGAAAAAATAAAATCATTAATAACCATAACACCAGAAAGGGGGAAAAAAAAAAACAAAAAAAAAACGACAATTTACATTTATCAATAATATGACATTGTCATATTTTGCAACCGCATAACTTGCCCACACATTCATATAAGAGTTTCAAGTTTCATGTATTCATGTACTCAATGAAGTACTTATAGTGCTGTAATTGTTTCTGGAAAATGGGTTGGTGCGCCCGTTGTAAATCAGGTTACAATAGTATCTTTTAACCTTCCCCACGGTTTCCATAGTTGCACTGAATGAAATGAAGATATCAAGTAGCTTTGCACGGGCAAACGGAATACATATTTTAAATGTATATCTGCAGCTTCTCTCACTGTTTTATAGCCATTTTAAATGTCCACAATGTTGTAAGCCATAGCCTATTTAAACCTTTATTTTAGTGCGCAGTGTAGTGGTACGTGCTGAGAGACACAAAGAGGCACTTGCCCCGCTGTTCTTTTCTTGGCGTCTATCGGAAGTTGCTCCATGTCTAATTATTAATTATTCATCTAAGGCTGATTAGATGTGGCCCAGTTTCTCTTGAAGATGGCTTTAGAGCAGAGGGATCCATGTGACAGTTCACTCCCTAACCTAGGCTACACACTGCAGAGATGGCAGATAAGACTTCAGCTGATTGCTATCACGCTCTACAGAAGTACAGGAGTTATTTCATGTCCTTGCGTCTGAAGAGGATTCAGACGACTTCTGGGGTGAGAAAGGATAAGGAAACCAGACTTGAAGTTGAATAGATCTGAGAATAAAATATTAAGACATGAATGGGATGGGGAGGGGGCAGTGTGAAGGAAAAAAAGAGGAGGGAAATAAATTGGGAATTTGTTGCGGATGCCCTAAAGACTGAGAGAGGAGGACAGTCATGAGGTTGTACCGTCTGTGTTGGCCCACAGCACGCCAACTGTGGTGTCTCTTGCAGCGATAGGACTGTGAAAATCCACTGTGTTCGATTTAATCTACATTTTCATGTTTTATACTTTATGTTGTGTATATATAGTCCTTTTCCCCTTGATGTAATGTGCTTGTGGCATGTAAACACTAAACTTCAGGTGGCCAGAGGTTGAGTGGTATACAGAATGCAGTATGTGACCCTTGGGTACATACAAGTTTTAAAGACCTTTTGCCATACACTCAGTTAGAGCTGCAAATATGAATCGAGTAGTTGTCAACTATTAAATTAATTGCCAACTATTTTGATAATCAATCGGTTTGAATCATTTTAATGAAAAAAAAGTAAACCCTCTCTGATTCCAGCTTACTAAATGTGAATATGTTGCAGTTAATCCTCCTCTAGTAACTCATCTATGACAGTAATCCGAATATGTTTGAGTTGTAGACAACAAGACGTTTAAGGACGTCATCTTGGGCTTTGGAGAACACACATTTTTCACAATTTTTTATTTTACAAGCCAAACAACTAATCGATTAATCGAGAGAATAATCAACAGATTAATCAACAGTGAATAAATCGTTAATTGCAGCCCTACACTCAGTAAGTAATGTAAGGCAGATGCAGTAATAGAAAGAATGCAGAGCCTACATATGGCCTCTTATTATTTTTGTGTTAAACTTTACATACACCTTCCAAAATACCCAGCAAACCTCACTTCTTTGGTCACAATCAGTATTTTGAAATTCTCTTTCTTAATCTCTTCTCATTCCTTCCATTTCATTTCTTTCTGGCTGCAGCGGCCAACCAGAGGGAGACGCTCAAGTCTCCATTCCACCTGAAGGAGGAGCCCAAAGTGGAGCAAGCGTTGAGCCCTAGACCATCCTCCCAGTCCCAAAGCCAGGTACAGCCAAGCTTCCCTGCGGCTTTCTGCCAGGACGGGCCAGTGGGGGCTGTAGCGTCTACAGAGCGTCCAGGGTCGCTGAAACCAAGGGATGGAAGCCCAATGGCTAAGAACAGCTTGCTGAGTCAGGATATCAACGTTAAGGTGGCCTCTGAGCTGCTGATTAAGCTTTCAGGTAGGGTGTGTGCATGTATAGATCTGTGCGATAAGGGGGGAAATGCAAATTAGCTTTATAGTTCTCAACCGGACCTATGCAACAGGCCATTTAATTATTCTAAATCTAAGCAAAACATTAAATCTGTGGGCTTTATTGAATGCATGTACAGTATTTACTAGGTTTGTGTAACACTGGTTTTTAACGTATTCAAGTATATTTGCATAAACTGTTAACTTCTATACAGAAGTATTTCTAGGAAAGAACAGGCTGTGCACTGTTATCAATATTTGTTGTGCTGGTTGGCTGTTGGAGTTTCAGACCAGCCAATAGCAGCTCAGGGTTAGCTGTAGGCCAAAGGTATGCCACTGACTGCCATAAAAGGGTCCTGTTATTTTCTACCATGGCACACCTAACCAAGCTGAAATTGGGGGCTTCTCAAAGGTGAGCAAAGTGGACCTGTGTGTAAAAAGCATATGTGGTGAAATAGTCTTTGTTTCTCTGAGGCCTCTGCTCTAGATGGTGGCTGCGGAGCCTTTGTATCATCTGTGATGGTATTTAGGTAACTTGTCTTGACCCTTCATTTTCTTTCTACAGTAAGCCCCATCCCCCCCCATGTATCTATGGTTTACTCCGAATTTGTGTACAAGAAGCAGTGCGTTTAGGATCAGTTTTGCTTTGTTTTGTGCAAATGTTTCCTCTTCAAAACAAAGCTTTCAAATGACCTAAGATGACCGATAGTTAAACAGTAAGATATTTGACAGGCAGTATCTCTCGACCTTTTTGGAACACTGACCTAATCCAATGAATTATGATTTAGCTTTTACAGCTTCTGGTTTTAGCGCCGCAAGCTGTCTGAGGACTTGTTGGTAACAAGTCCTCAGACAGGGACTCTTTATTTTGTAGCACTCTGCGTGTGCTGCTGCACCTGTGTTGTTGTTTCAACAGTTGTTGCTGCTGCTGCGTATTTTAGCCTACATCCAAAATCACTACTGAATGCCAGGTCCAGTTCAAGTGTATTATGGACAGGTGTTTGTCCGCTGTGGGCTGCTGGAGGTTATCTCTCAGGCAAGAATGAAATTTGCTGAAGTGTGTATCAGTATGTACCAACAGAGATGGCTTCCCTGGCTATATTAAAATGTTTTTTATTTCCCGATTTAACAATTAATTGCAATACTGTCTGCATTTTTCTTGATAAACATATATACAATATTTAAAAATTTGACTGAATCTATTACCAAGCAGGCCTTCTGGACTACCTTTCCATTAGAAAAAAAAAAACAGACTGGTTTCAGCATTGGAATGATAACAACGATGGAGTTATGCAGTCATACAATTTACAATGTTACACACTCGTGCAAATATGCATCTACAGTATTTAAAAAGCAAATGGCAGTCTGATGGTGGCGCAGTGGGGGCGTTACTCCATCCGCGGCTCTTCATCCTGTGCCAGTGTGTGTGTATGCTTGACAGACACCTCACACACCGGTTGCCATTGTTCTCTCTGGGTTGATTGGTGTTCGAAGTGACTCATGCTGGCTGGGAGCTCTGTGGTACTACACGTGTGCTGCTCCACTGCCTGCCCCCGGGTCACGTTTCCCTGTGCGTGTGCTTTTGTGTGTGCTTTTGAGGAAGACAAAGATGACATGATTACTACCAAGAAAACACATTTAAGATACTGGCCTTTGTGTTAAATCAGAAAGAGACTCTGAGAGAATGATGTGGGAAGTATGTAATTCCTCCACTGTACTGCCTTCACCTGTGTTCTTTGTTTCATCACTGTTATCCCTCTTTCTTTCCCATCAATTCTGGCATTTCCAATTCCTTGCACTGATGTTATCCTGCCAGTTTATGTGGTTCTCAAGCAGCATGGCCGGCGTTTATCCCCACCCATCACTTACACTAGCTCTGCAAGGTTGACCTAGGTTAGGGAAAGATGCTGCAGCGTTCATCCGTCCGCTGGCTCCCTCTGCCCCCTCACACAGTCCTCGGAGCGCAGTGCCGTCCATTGCCATGGCAACAGCGGGGGCGGTAGATGGAGAGGGCTGTCTAGAGTGACAGCCTTGACAAGAGTCTGGACCCTCAAATGACCCTGGGGGGAAGGGAAGGAGAAAAAAAGATGGCGAGGAGGAAAGGAGAGAGCCAGGGATAGGTCAATGTCGTTACAGTCACGTGTGATTACGGTCATGAGGTTCAAGGCCATTGACACAGTAACCTCTCTCTGTCCCCTGTTAAAGGTTAGCCCCAGACCACAATAACCCAGTGAGGATACTTGAATAGGGAAATCACTTTGGGGAGTTTTAGACGAAGCATCGTCTTGGTTCTTAACATCACTTTTTGTCTATCACATGTCTAATTTTCTCATCTTTGCTTGTCGTGCAGCAAATGGACACAGCCTAATTAGATTTCCACTGCTCATCCTTCTTCGACCACGGCATTGGATAGTCCGAGCAAATGGGGTTGTCATCATTACTGCCCATTGTGCTGTAACATTACTTGCATCATTCCTTTTAACTAGGTCACTTCTTCTTCTCTTCTCTCTTCTCCCCCCCTCTCTTCCTTATCAAACATTGGTTGGTCGTGTTGAGTCGCCTTGCAAGCGCTACCTCCCCCACATCTGTTTAAAACCAGGCTGCTGGTATCTAGGGGCTAATTACGCCAGGCTAAATAGTCCCTGGCGCCAGAGGCTAACGTGTCCTAGCAGATGGGCACTGGTGTTGCAGGGCAAGGGGAACATGCCGTCACAGGAAGGGAGGGAGAAGGAGGGGTACAGGGCCCTAGGTGGTGCCCTGGCAGACTGGCATCGTGTGGGTAACAGCCGTGCCACCCACTCACCATCCAGCCACCCTCACTATAGGTGTGAAATCACACTTTGTTCTCCCTTAACTCGTTCCTCATTCCTTAGGAGCAGGCCTTCCCTCTCTGAAGACATTTTACAGGACCTCTCTCCTCTACAGTGCTCGTTACCTTCATAATAAAAGTTGCATTAAGCAACATTGACCACTAAGGAGCAGAATGACTTCGAACCAAACTGACAGCAACACATTTTTTGGCTTGTGAGGTTCTTTTTGTTGATTATTATAGAAAACAACAACTGACTTACGCACCTAGCAGGAGCAAAGCAACATGGACCTTCCATCTGAGCTTTTTCTGGTTTACCATTTAAATGTAGGTTTAATATTAACTGGTGTTAATCCCTGGTTTGGTCCACCAGCTAGTGATGGTTAATGCCCATGGTTTTTTAAGAAAACTGTATTGTTTTGATTTTGTCTGTGCGTCAGAGCAATTAGCTGCATGCAGCAAGATGCTAGAAAGTGGGTGTCGATTTCCCGAAGCATTGGCAGTTCTTACAGCAGTAGCCAAAACTGATTGAGTGATAATTCATGTTGTTTGTAATCAAAGGATGCCAGCTCCACCTGGCCTTCCCTCAAAAGATTTCACATGATTGCCTTTACTGTAGGAGCCACATCTGACTGACATACCACATGCTGTCAGCCTACAGTGTGGACATCGTCACTGTCAACCGTATCATCTGACAGTTACACGACTATCCATTAAGAGTTTTGTGGGGCTTTTGTTCTGCCTAAAAGTCAACTCTTGACTTGCTTCTGTTACATTTAATTAAACACATTCCCTGTTTTAATTCTGCCGTAACGCTTCATTTTGCTATCAAAATGCAACAGATAAAGTAGCAGAATACCATCTATGTTGTAACAGACCAGCCTGATGTGTGCAGATTTTGGTTGGTTGTGCATGACTTCCTTGAGGTAAGCTCAGTGGATCATGTGTGTAATGTCTCTGCTCTTTGATGCGGCACTTTTTACAGATAAAACGCACATTGTACATATCCTGCTGCCTTCAGGTAGCTGTAGGGATTTAGTCAAGCAAAGTAGAAGGCTTTCCTAAAGTCCAAAAGCAGTTTAGGATGATAGATGCAGACAGAATTATTGACATTGTTGTTTGTTGTTTTTCTACACGTGTCTGGTTGTAGAATGTGTTTATTTACTTGATTTACAGTTCACCAACACCTTGCCTTACACTACCTCGTTTGTATGGAGCATACATGTCATAGCACTACTCCTACCGACTGTACACCATGACAGTAAAGCACAATTATAGGTTAGGAAAACGTATCGAAGCACTGGTCAGCAACTGTTAAGTGACAAAGAAAATTCGTTCTTAAATCAAATTAAAACAATATAAATAGGTGAAATAATATGGGAAGTCTCAATTTATTTGGCTTCCAGTGTATATATATATATATATATATAGCCCTTCCCTTTTTAGTTGAAAATGGAATGTAATGCTCATTATTTATCTATACACTCACATAAAAGGATTCACTATTTACTCAATATTGCTTATCACAGCAGACTGTGTAAGCAGTTCACCATTCAAATCCACAACACTAGCATTACTGTACAGTATTACTGTATTTTAAGCCCTACACTGCTCTGACAGTGTCCTCACCATGACCCCTCAGTGTGGCCGCTCGCTGACCTCTCTTTATTCCCACCCTTCCTACCTCCACTTCTTTCTTTCTGTCTCACTCGCTTCTTGTCACAAATGCAGTTTTATATGCGGACATGATTGACAGAATTACCGAGGCAAATCGCTTGTCGTCTTTTGTCTTGACCTTATAGGATGAAACGTTCCTAGTCTTGGACCAGCTCCGGCTTGTACCAAATGCTATTTGTTTAGGACCACTTTTATAATATCTGGCTCTTTATGGGCTGTTTATCAAGCGTGCTGCTCTAGAGTCCGATGTAGCTGCAGTTTGCAACTGTTGGAGGCATCAAACTATAAACTATAAACTACTGAGAGCTAGCTGGTTGAGGATCAATTGTAGCAGCAGCTTGTCTGTGAAGTCTGCAGGCAAGGCTGCTGTGGCTCCCACATGACATGCAGTCTCCACACTGCAGTCTTTGAAGCACATGAACTCTTCACCCCTGTTTGAGCAGGTCAGAGAGAGAGAGAAGACAACGGGAGGGGGGAGAGGTGGAGAGCTTGTCATTTAGGCTCGAGCCATTCCTCATCCTTCTGTCCTCCCCCAGCTCTTCTCTCTCATCCCACTTTCTTGTTTCCTCTCTTACCCTCGGGTGTTCGTTTCTGGCACTGTTTTCCCTTTCTTTAACCTTCCTCCTTTCCTCTTCTTCTGACTATCTCTCTCACTGCCTGTCTGCTCAAGTTTTTGTTCCTGTGCCATCGATGCATCAAAGTGGTGCAATAAATTGACTTTGCATGCATTAAGTCACTAATGGTGCGTGACCTTTTTTTTCTAAGTGTAGTTACGAATCTGGCCTGGGTCTGTGCCTTCCTACTGTATATTCTCAGCAAAAAAGGCTGTCACATCTACGCAGATTCGAGTAGACACCTGAGGTCAAAGTTGATCACTAAAAACAGAACATCGCACAAACCCCAATCACTTTCATTCTGACTCAAAACTTGAGTAGTGCTGCATCAGAGGGAACAAGGTATGTACAGTATATGCATGTAAATTAACTTGGTTGGCATACAGATCACATTGACACACATTGTAAAACTGTGCAATATGTTTGCCATTAAAAAACCAAATGGAGCTCAAAAAAGCTCTCGTTTGCAGCCTTGCAGCCACATTTGGACAACATTTAACCCAACTAATGCAAAAAAAAACAACCTGTTTGTCATTTCAATCAGGAGAGACTTTGTCGCAGATATGCAAAGGTTTATTGTACATATGCATAATATGAAATGTACAATGTCTTTGGAGATTAGACTCCATCGTTATAAAATAATTTTTTAAAGGGGTAGAGAAACCAGGCATATTCCCCCGATGGAGTCTAGGCACTGGTGGTGGCGTTGAAGGAGCCCGAAGACGGGACCGAAGGAGTCGACAGAGCGGTCTGCCGGAGGAGGACCCAGGGTGCCGTGGGTGACGATGACGGGAGGTGGAAGGGGAGGAGGAGGGTTGCACGCTTTGCCTGAAATGACAGCTGACAGCAGCAGAGAGAAGAATGGAATTAAAGCAGGGATGCCATGCTGTGATTGGCTCGTGAAATTCATGGCCGATTCTGATTGGTTTAACTGAAAAGTGAACGCCTCGAAACAGCTGATCAGTTTTTAGGAAGAGAGCGGTGATTGAAGTTATTAGAAGTCTTCCTGAATGAATTTACGCTGAGCTTCACATGCCAGACTGATCTCACTAAGTGGCGTATGTATGTACATGTATGACACAATTTGTATGTCATTTTTTTTTGCGTGTTTTCAAGATGCATAATCGTTGTTTAGCGTGTTTATCAACTCTGTTTGGCCTCTATTTACCTACATTACATGTGAATTATTGCCGTAGCGATTAGTATGAAAGGATGGCGGTTGGTTGGGGTGGCGGAACACAGGACTTTCACCCGGGAGAGCCGGGATCGCGTCCCGTGTGTGGTGTTTATCAATTTTTTTTTATATATATATATATATAAATAAAGCCTTCCCCAATGTTCTTTTCCTAAACCCAACCGTTTGTTTTCCTAAGCGTGTGACGTTAGTCACCGTTGTGTTTTTGTCGGGTTTCTTTTGTGTTACTAAAGCCTTTCCCAATGTTCTTTCCCTAAACCCAACCTTTTTTTCTTTTACATGCGTGTGACGTTCTTGCGATAGCACGGCACGTGGCGATGCCACGTGGTATGTATGTTTACATCCGCTGTATACAGCGTAGACATACACGTGGATAGCTCAGAATGTGTACAGATAAGACGCCATCTGTTTTTAGGAAAGTGCCGTGTATGTTTACGCAAAGTCATGTCATGTAGAGCTTTGTGAATAGGATCTATGTGCATTTGTTTAAGCAGAGACATGAATCTTAAGGACTGAAGGTAAAAACCCAACTAAAACTAAAAGTTCACTGCTTATTTACCACACAAACAGCCAGGAGAATAAAGATGTGTACATGTGTATTTAATTGTTATTGTTATGACTGCTCCTAAATTAGCAAAACGTTTAAGCAATTCACTTTTGAAACCTTCGGGGGAGAAAAGGGAATAGAATTTTTGCACTAAAGGTTTTAAAAATTGTATTTATATAAAACAATATGATGTTGGTAAATTAAATAATAGTACAGATAGTTACATTGGACCATGTTGTCCCAATGTTATGTTCAGGCACGAGGACAGCCAGTCAAACTCTGAAAAGGACATTGTGCATTTTGTTGCAAGATTAATATTCTTCAAAATCTAGGCCAAATTGTGAACATGACAACGTATAAATGAGATTATTTCTAATGAAATAATACTAAAGAAATCAGTTTCCCTTGTTTCTAATATCTCACAAATATTACCACAAAATGGCTCCCATCTATTGGCGTGTTTTTGAAATATCACAATATTTCGGTGGTGGTACAACTATCATACAAATGTATAAAAACACATATTACTTCATATCCTGTAGTTTAAATCCATTTTATTTCCCATAGTTCTTAAGAATATGCTTGATTTTTTTACAGGCATATTTTGAAGTAATATTCAGAGGAATTAGAGCAACTCTGACACTAGGGAGAAGCTGTGATATTGTTTGAGAAAGGGCACAGGCACTTTTGTACAAACACATTCTTCCAGACCTGATCTGTGGCCTAATGGCAGCTGGTGTATCACAGAAGAGGCTTCTGCACCAGAGGGGATGACACATGCGCCCATAGACACACAGGGCACAAACACACATATGCACACACACTCTCACGCTCTCACTTACAGACACACACAAGCTGGATTCAGGCAGACAGAGGGCTGCTTTTTATGGCTTCAGAACATTAGGTCATGACCCTGACCAAAAAGTCATAGCTATTACCAGTGTGGGAGTAAGGCCATGTTTTCATTGTGCGACAGGTAGACTTCTGATCTGGCCTATTGTGATGCGGTGCTTTCAACGTGGTGTCAGTGTGTTTTACGGCCAAACATTTTCTCTCTGTGTCACGTGACCTCTCTGTAATGGCTCTTTGAGTCGTAAGCATGTTTGTCCCTGCGCTGGGAGCTCAAGTGCATATAGTATGTTAGTACATGGATGCGTTTTTTTTGTGTGTAACTGTGTGTGTTTTTGCAGCGCAGCCGTCCACTCAGCCTCTGTCGTTGGGGTGGTGATCCAATGATGGAAGCTTGCGTGTCCCTTTGTTGACCCTTACAGAGCTGTGCCCCCTCCCATCCCTCCCGCCTCTTTCCTCCTCTGCCCCTCCATCCGCCTCTCCTAGGTTACTCTTGGCCAACTCTGGCCACCTGATTAAGGGATTAGTGCGGCTGATGCTTGTCAGTGTCCCCCACATGCTGGCTCCACCTGGACCTTAGGGAGGTGGCAAGGGGGAGTTTACACTTTAATTCACCCACATAAACACAGTAGCGTACACACATACTGATTCAGTACTCTTGCGTGTTCACACATGCCCACAATGTACTGCAGGTCCAGTCTTGGTCTCTTACACTGGCCTCGTTCAGCAGAGGAGTGGAGAATGTGAAGGGGAGGGGTGGCAGGGTTAGCGCAGGGTTACTGTCTTGTATCTCCCCCCCTCCCTACTCTTTCTCCAGCTCTTCTAACCTCCCCCCCCTGCCCCTCCCACTGCTCCCGATGCCCTGCCAAATTCATGTATCCCATAATCGTGCTGAGTCGCCATGTCAGCAGCACTGTATCAACCGCACTGCTTTGTCTTGCTCCTGCTTTTCGCCACACTGAGACACTGCCTCCTGCCATCCCTGCCTTCAAAGATCAGATACCTTGGATATACAGATGCTAACGGGTGTACCAATCAATGATTTATTTATGTATTTACTGTATGTACTACTAGCAGTGTATACTTAATGTAGTCTAAAGTAGACCTACATTTAATCAAGTAAATGTAGCCACAGTGGCCATTAGAGAACAACAGAATAGCTCTGCATTAAGAAAATAAAGCCTGCATCACCGTTTCCTTTTAATATTCTCCAATATTGTTTTTATGGCTGCCTTTAGCCTTTTGTTTAATATCCATAGAGAGAGGAGAGTCAGTGTTTGATTCTGCAGATCTGCTCGGGACATTCCTCGCAGATGCCATCTAGACTATTTTTAGCCTGCTCACTTCGCCTCACCTCTGTGAACTTGTATGAGAAGTGAGTCAACAGCTGTTTTCACCCTTTCAGTCCGTTGTTCATGTGCTGAACGAAAACGACTTTCAATCCGAGACTCTTCTATCCTACTTGCTTTTTAGTTACCATTTTAAAGTGTTTTGGTGTCTTTCCTGTTTGCTTCAGTGAATGTACATGAGCTCCCACACTCGACAGTGTAACCTGCTGATGCCCTCTTGCTCTAATAATTACACAGCTAGATAGCAACCGGCTCGGCTTTAGTTGTATGTATATATGTTATTTGGATTTCCCTATTTCAGGGTTTAACATCTTTAAACGTGTATGCTGGATGCATTATTTACTTGTACAGCCGGGTGAAAGTCAAAAAGTGTTTTGTTTTGGTGGGTTTTGCTTAGATTATTTACATAGTTTTTTTGTGGATTTTTCCATATCAAGGCTATAAAGATGGGTATTGTGAGGGTCTCATATGTCATACTTAGTGTATAGCCTTTTGAGCCCTTTACTTAAGTAAAAGTACTAATAACACTGTGTTAAAGTAGTGCATTACAAGTAAAAGTCTTGCATTTAATATCCTACTTAAGTAAACGTAGATGAGTATTATCAGCACAAAGACAGAAAAGCAAAGGCTATTGCACTGCATCACATTGCACGGATCTCTATTTTTCTGGTTAGTGTATAATCCTTAAAACGGTCACTGTAACCTCCATTCTGTGAATATAACAAAAATCTTTATCCTCAGATAATGTATAACGGTTAAATCTCTTCAGAGTCTAACCAGTATTTGTCCTCTTGTTCAATCATCTGCTACAGAGAACAACAAAGATCAGTACCAGGATCAGTACAAGGTGAAAGTAAAGGTAGAGCCCATGGAGGTGGACCCACCCCCTGCAGAAGTCACCCCACCGGCCTCTCACCTGCTGACCTTCAGCACTTTAGGGGCTACTGAGAAGACCGAGCCAATGAGTAACCTCCCCGAGACGTTGGCCCTCCCCCAGAAAGACCTCTTCTCCCAGGACATATCGGTCAAAATGGCCTCGGAACTACTGTTCAAACTGTCAGGTATGTTCCCTCCAGACATGTACGCTGTCAGACACACACTCTGAGCAACAGTAGATCCATAACACACACACACACACACACACACACACACACACACACACACACACACACACACACACACACAGAGCAACATGTCGTTTTTCCCCCTGCAGCACCGGTGGTGTAAACCTTGGACAGTTTTTGATACTCAACCATAAAACCTACATGTTTCCATTTCTGTCCTCTGGTGGCTCTGTTGTAAAGTCGAGGATATACGACATGTAATGACATCCTGCTTTTTACCTGTACGGCCATGAAAGTGACATTGAAGCAGCAGACAGCTGTTTGTATTGCTAGATTAAGACGGAGCTTTGAGGTGGAACCATCACCCCCTCAGGGAAAAGGTGCTGCGTGAGTATGTGTGTGGGGGGTCAGGCTTGTAGTCCTGGGCTGTGACCCTAGCTCTATCCAGCCTCGGATTGCTTCGCTTAAATGCCAAATAGAGAAACAAGCTTGTGTAAAATCTTTTTCCTCTTCTTGCTCTCACACATATTCACAAATTCACACATTGACAGTCTTTCTTTCCCACACAGTCTTGCATGCACACCTTTACACACTCACACAGGCCCCATGGGGAGTGGTGTCTGCACAAATGCCCCCCCTTCTCTCTCTCTCTCTCTCTCTCTCTCTCTCTCTCTCTCTCTTTCTCTCTCTCGACTCGTTTTCAGACATGCCGGCTCAAGCACACTTGGCTGCACACGCTCTCCCCCTGCACTTCCCCTCCCTCCCTTTACATTTCTCCCGTGCGGCATCTCCATGGCAACGTGGAAAGAGACCTCTGTCCTTGGCGAGCAGTGTGACGGAGTGGAGTGTTTAGGGGGGGTTGTAGCGGGGGGGCAGAGGATAAGGAGGGTAGAGAGGGCAGCAGGGGTACACACTATGCCCACCCAGGGAGGCCAGGGTATCGCAAGTCTTGCAACAGCGACAACCGCCCCCTTAGAAATAGGTCTGAATGTGAGGGGGACTGGAACAGAGTGGGCTGCTGTCACACAATGAGCAATCAATATGAATTACCCAGAGCAGTAGGACCTCAGAGACACATCAGTAGCAAGGTCGCTCTGAACACTGAGATGGTTGTAGCTTTGAAATTCACTTCAGTACATCGCCTTGAAACTCACACATACAGTATGTCTCCATTCTCAGACATTTTGTATAGTGCTCTTTACGGATGAATACTGAAACCCATAGTCTGTGCTCACATCAGCTGGCCATGTTGTGGTGTTAGCTAATTTTACAATTATCACTTTACTTACCACTTAGAAACCTCTTAGAACAATTTGTATTTAAGACTCAATCACTCTGTGAGCAACTAGAAATGTACTACTGTGTAACAAGTATTCAGTTCATAAGCTTCAACCATGTTTGACCTAAAAAGACTCATTCATACAACAGCACTCGGGATCTCTGGTATACAGAGGTGGACTTGGATGCACTTGGTTTTCCACTTGCATATGTGTCCCTACAGGTGCTTTTTGGAAACCGCAAGCAGTTATTGACACGTTTGACTCATTCTATTAATGTTTCTATATCAGTGTCTATTTGCAGGATTTCCTGCAGCCTTTTTATAGTGGCGGCACCCTGCCTCGCCTGAAATAAGGACCGCCTCCACTAATGTCAAGAGAAAATATTCAATTTTTTGTGAAATATAATACTGGCTTATTAAGCTCCAGGAGACGTCTAATTCAGCAGGTGATTGATCAATCACATTGTTTGGTTGCTTCACTGTAATTATTCTGAGCAGCATGTTGCTATGTTGGAAAAAGAAAAACCTTCGGAAGTTAGGAATAGTAGAGACGAACAGCGCAGCTAGTTACCATCAGGTGTTGATATGCAAGTGGGAAAAAACTCTGCATTGCAATTCAGACACAGGTTAGTTGGACAAACATTTAGCATTTATTCTTCATAAAGTACTATGAAATATTTGAATAGTTTTGCCCTGATAACTTTTCTAGTGTGTCCAAAGAATAGAAGAAATGTCCTTTTGAATATTATTGTACACGTAGTACTGGTCTTTTAGGTAGATCTGTACAATGTAATGCAATCAAATAAAGTCTTGAAATAAATCAAAATTTTTCTTTCTTGATGCGACGTTAGCTGTGTTCATTCACAGTTTTTGACGCCACAGTCGGTGGTAAAGGACTCAATAATATTGAGAGGTGTTTGTAATGTTTTGTTTCTCCATTTACATACAAGAGTGCAGCCGTACACAAATACACACGTGCCATCTGGGTTGTCTGATGTGACCACCCATTTAAAAAAAAGAATTGGTGTTGTTGGGCTAACTTTTCAGCTCACAGGTCAGCAGGCCCACCAGAGAGACTCCCACTACTCCAGATGGCCAAAACACCCCATGCTGGCATGACCAACCTGTGCTTTACCAGCCGAGTTAAACATCAAGGAATCAGGATAATATAGTGTTTGTTTCTTTTCTATAATGGCCAATGTGCAGGGAAGCTTTAGGACATTTTGGTAACCATTTATTAACAGACGAAATTAATGGTGGCATCTAAATACATCTACGTCTAAATCTCTGTTCTATCCAGTTGACTCAGGACTTAAAATGAAAACCTATAACACTCGTTTCTTAACTCAAGGTCCATTTACTGTCTTTTTCTGGAATGCCATAAGGTCTGATTTCAATTGTGTAATGAGTAAATATGAATGGTAAAATATAAATATGTTAATGGTATGGTATTGACTGCGTTTGATCTGTTTTGTTTTTTTCAGAAAAAGTCAGCAAAGCCAACAACCACAAAGACACTAACATTGTGGGAATAAACAGGTGAGTCGATCATACACTGTATTTGCTTTATGATAGGTGATAACCTGCATTTTGCAATATAGTTTAAATATGTTTTTAATTTAGTAGCCATGTAACTGTGAGTATTATTATTATGTATCATGTTTCAGTCCGTTCCTGGACGAGTGCTTCAGACAATCACCCTTTAACTTGCGCTCCAAGAGCTCTTCCCCCGCAGAAGCCAGCTCCTCTACCAGGGCACTATTCCACGGTAAGACACATGTAAAACACACACACACACACACACATATATATATAATACATACACACACCAACAAACACGACTAGAATAGTTGTAGAGGAACAGACATATCACTATCAGTTTATTGCTAGAAGTAGATGGATGGACATTATCTTTGCTCATTTTGTGTCTTTTAGAGCTGTAACAATAAGTCGATTAACCAATTAGTCGGCCACATTTGTGATAATAAATTACGCATTCTGGTAAACATGTTGAACATTTTCAGCTTCCAGCTTCACAGATGTAAATATTTGCTGGTTTTTGTTGTCATATATGATGGGGTTGGCCGAGATGTTAAAATTTCCCTCCTGGCCAACGTCAGCCCAACAACGACAACAACAACCAGCGATGTACTCAACCGATAGCTGATATAGCGTCCAATCGACCAGCCCTAATATGTGACTGTATATATAGTATGTAGGTTCTGGACTGTTGGTCAGACAAAACAAGCAAATTGAAGACATCGTCCTCGACTCCAAGAAGTTTTGAATGCCATTTTCTTTTTAACATTTCATAGACTCGGTTAGCGATTAAACAAGAAAATAATCGGCAGATTAATCAATACTGAACATCGTTAATTGCAGCTACAGTGTCTTTATGTTTGTTGTTTTACACAACGATTATTTCCAAAGAAATACTAGACAGAAAAATTATCTGCAGCTGGCCAAAACAAGGGAGTAATTAACTGTCAACAGTCCGTACCACACGTACACATCATTCAAAGTACAGTATCTTCAAAGACGCGTCCAAGTCCTCAAGTTATTCTCACTGTAGCTGGGAGAAATAATTGATTACGCAGAGATGCTCATTACACACATACGTACATGCACATGCATTTACAGACCCTTCCTGCACACACACGACACAGACGCTCACACAGAAGCTTTGTAGCCTGGCGGGTTACTTAACATCCAACTACACATGAAGACACCTTTTAAATCTCATTATACTGCCACAAACACATCTCAATTAACCACCTGAAACTTTACACAATCTCACCCTTTTCTCTGGTAAAACCCCCTCTCCCCCATTTCATATTTAGAGCTCTGTCCGGCCTTTCTGCACTCTCACGCATTTCCCCAACCCGAGGGCCTCTGCCCAGGGCATCCCCCGTCTCCTTCTCCTCCCCTCTTCCCTGGCATCCCAGAACTTCCCTCCATGTTCCTTTGGCAGTGAGAGATCCAGAGGTTAATTAGCTTGTGCCAGCTTTGCCTGTCCCTCTGCCAGTTAATGAAAATCTGATTGGCTTCTGGGTGTCAAGAGTGTCCTGAAAGTTAATTCGCCCAGCCCAACTCCCCTTTCCCTTGTGTGTTTAAGCTTCAGCTCGCTCTTTTACTGTTGTACTCTTTTCTCTCCTCCATGCGTGTCTCTACTGTATGCCTGTTCTTTTTCTTCATTGTCTTTTTCTTCTTTTTCTTCATGAGTGTCTTCATTTCCTTTTTCTCCGTTTTATCACCCCTGCTCCAAATATTTGTAAGTTGCAGCTGTAAAGCAGACCTTTAATCAAACAGATTTTCTGTTCAGTGGTTGGAGAACTTTACTCTCCTTTCCTGTTAGTTCATACCACATTTCCCAAAAAAGCCGTCGCACCTTTTGGTTTAGCTAAGTTTATTGTAGTATTATTAAAATGTACTGGTTGTAAAATGATTTGAGTGACAACTGGCTGCTGTGTCAAGATTGTCTTGTCACGTGCTGTGCATTTAAAAGGAAAAGCTGACACCATTACTGCAGATATTTTAATAATGTATTTGACAATGTAAAAAAAGGAAAAATCAACATATTTGTATTTTATTATTATAGTCATGGACATTGACGTTCTGTCCACAACTATTTCTCTGAGAGCGATATAACTGGCGATCATCTTCAACAGTATCTTTGGGGCAAAGAAAACTGATCATTTTAATGGCTATCTATGTAGAGAAAAACATGGTGAGCCTGTCCCTTTAAGCAAGAAAGAATAAGTGAGTAGGAGTTTGCCATCTGAGGCTTAGCACAATCCCTCATTTCTTGTTTGTGTCCTCCTCTCTCTCTCTCCCAGTCTAATAGCACTAATTAAACCATTACCAACTTCAAGGCTCATGCCACACCCCAACTGGCTCAATCATCAGTGTGTTTGCCAGGTTGTGGCCTCGAGACCTTGCCGTCCGGCTTCTTGTGACCCTGTGTGACCAGGCCGTCTAGTCTCACTTGTGAGTCAGGACAAGTTAATGCTTTTATGTGCTGAGCTTTAGCTACAAGCCCCATAAGAAGGTCTAAGATTCTCAGAATAAGCCATACACAGACAATGAGTTTAGAGAACAGAAGTGTGATCAGCCCTTAATAGTCGGATAGCAGGGCCGCCATCATGGTGAAAGGCAGATTCCAGCTAATGCAGGAGGTCAGGAAGTCCATGACCTGCAGGTTGGTCGAGGTCACACTAAGTTTCTTGACCTGTCTCGAGTTGTGACACCTTCGCCACCTGTGTGGCTTTACTCTGTGTGAGGAGCCTCACACATAAACACTGTTTTTGCTGATTATATTATCGTTTTTAGCATACTACTGTATTCTACTTGCATGTATTTACCATCACACATGTTCCCTCTATCACCTTAAAGGTGCTCTAAGCGATGTCACGCATTTTTTAGGCTACAACATGTTTTGTCACATACAGCAAACATCTCCTCACTATCCGCTAGCTGCCTGTCCCCTGAACACACTGTAAAAAAAAAAAACAGCCTCTGTAGACAGCCCAGGCTCCACAAACGGCAACAAAAACAAACTGCGCTAGCCTGTACCACGAAACAAGAAGGATTTGGGGGTGGGGGGTTAGTGTGCGGAAGGGAGGGGGAGGGGACGCGATGAGGAGGAGGGAGGGACGAGCTAGCCGTTATGTTTGACAATACTTCGAACGTCAACAAGAAGTGACATCACCCAACATCGCTTAGAGCACCTTTTAATGACAGTGATTCACACTCCTACAGTAGAATGGAGATAAAGATGTTCACAATTATATTATTAATTATTAGCCATTCATTTTCTGTCGATTGACTATATTCACTAATCATTTCATCTTTAGTTAAAACCAATCTGCATGTCGCAGCAGGCTGTGCTCATTTAAGATTTCATGGTCTGCACCCCATTGCTTAAATTTTACTACACTTCCTAGAAAGAACACTAATAATAATGTCTACTCATTACCTAATTCAAATGCACTGTGAATGTAATGTATCTCTTCAAAGTTGAGTTCATTAAAATATTCTTTCAGTACTCCAAGTTATGATAGCTGTGTTATTCCCCTCAGAACATTTTGCATTTCTTAGAATGATACTAAGTGATCTAGGCATAACATAACATGACAAATCCAATAAAATAGTGTTTGATTAATTACAAAATACCCTTTTGTGGCACATATATTACCAAAACTATAAGATAAGATAACCCTTTATCGATTCTTAGCAGTGAAATTCAGTTTTTGCAGCAGCCCAAGGACATCAATATTACAGATAAATAGAGAAAGTAAAAGAAAGAAAGAAATAATAAGAGTTATATAAAACTAAGATAGAATAAAAAACTATACAAGAGCATATGGAGACAAAAAAAGATGCTTAAAGGTAGTGCACATGCACCCTGGCCATATTTTGCAACTGTCTGCGTATATAACCGATACTTACTATGCAATGCATATACTGGCCTCTCTTTTGGAAAAATAAGAATTCAAATACATGACACTATTTAGTGTGCGTGAATCAAACCAAATTGTTTGCTGTATTTTGTTTTGACAGTTTCTAAAAGATGTGTGAGGGATGGTGTGACACAAATAAAAGCAAACAAACAAAGGCACACAACATAAATTCACTAGTTTGAATATAATATGTAAAATGAAAAATACAGGAAAAAGTGCTCCAGGGGTTGTGAGTCAGTTCAACAACAGTAAAATGTCATTTTACACCACCTTCCAAAAACCAATGCATTAATATAAAACCTATCCCCAAATTGCAGAAAACATGCTTTGCTTTTCCTCATTGTGGTATCCTTACCACCACAAACGCCTCATTGATGTGTTTTGTCAGACAACTTAAAAAAATAAGAAACTGAGCAGCAGAGTGGTTCCATCCTTTATGAACAATGAAAATAAAACTCAGTTACTTAAAGGATCTTTTTTTTTTTTAATGCCTTGCAATTACAAAAGGCCAAGGTCAGTCTGTGTAGTGTAAGTGAAAGTCCTGCCTCCATCAGCGTAAGTTTTATAGCACAGTGAGAAAAGTACATGTTTTTATCCTTGTGAATTACTCTGTCCTAGAGTAATTGCTTTGCGATTTAATTCAAAGCAGAAACTTAAATTCTTCAAGTATCTGAAAGTAGTCACTCATTTTTGATTTCTTTGATTACAGTGTGGAGGGGGAGGGAAGTTGGGGTGACATACAGAAAGGAGAGCTACAGTGATATGTGTATCCTGCAGGCTTTAGAGCAAAGGACCGGTGCTTGCTGTTGACATTAAGAATGCATTTGCACTGCATCCCAACCGCAGGCTAGACAAGGAGCATCTGTCAAAAGGTAGCAGAGGGGTTTCAGTCTTGTGGGTTAGCAAATTAGACAACAGTGTATCAGTTGTTTTGTTACACTGGAACTGAAGGGAATGATACTTTTCCTCATAGATTAAACTATTTTACTTTCTGGCTTTTGGCTACGTGATACTCAAACAAAGAGTACTAAATTGCCATGATTTAAAGCAGCCAAATGGGTGAATTTAATGTTATACTGAGACAGCATCTTAAAGGAACAACCACTCATTAACCATATATTGTAAAATGGTATGCAAGTGTTTTGTGTCTTTCACTCTCTAATACATCTGTATTTGGTGTCATCTCTGACTCTCGTCCGTTTCATTTGTCCAGTCGCCATTCCCCCTCCAGCCTCATTTGCGAGTCTGTGCAGTAAGGTAGAGGCCAGCGGCATTGGAAACCACACAGCCTTCATAGGAGGGCTGAGGACTGATGGGTGGTGGGAGGGGGGGAATGGGCACCTTCACAGAAAGAGAGTACTGTATGAGATTATTAAAGCTGGGTAGAAAAC
This sequence comes from Sander vitreus, assembly GCF_031162955.1. Taxonomy (NCBI): domain Eukaryota; kingdom Metazoa; phylum Chordata; class Actinopteri; order Perciformes; family Percidae; genus Sander; species Sander vitreus. Next base: position 24,963,213 of record NC_135856.1, on the reverse strand, counting down.
ATCATATTTTATTTATTGATGTATTTAGTTTTTTTTTTTTTTTTTTTAAAGAAATAGTTCACCATTTTTGGAAATAAGCTTATTCACCACAGCCAGTTAGCTTAGCTTAAAAGCACAGGGAAACCGCTAGCCTGGCTCTCTCCAAAGTTCAGCAATACACCTACATGCACCTTTAAAGCTCACCAAGTAACGCATACAAAAACAAAAGTGTAAAAACAACAAGATGTGGTTTTATTGGGGGTTATGTGCCAGACTATTTCTTGGCCAGACACACTCACTTTCTAGGTTCTCGACTAGCCTGCTGTTTGCCCTTGTTTCTAGTCTTTATGCTAAGCTAACTAGCAGGTGGCTGTACCTTCATATTTAGTGGACAGACATGAGGGTGGTATCAATCTTCTCATCTACCCTTCTGTAATAAATGGAGTAAGCATATTTCAGGTCTAGAAGAGACAATGTTTCCCATATTGTTTGTTTCCAGCTGTTTAACTGGTGTTAAATCTCATTAAAGATGGATGTAAATGGAGTGTCATAGTGGTTAACACACACACACACCATATTCTGTACTGTGATTGCAACTTAACCCTGGTTGTTTGGTTTTTTTTTACCTTTTGTTGCATTCATTCGCCCCATACCCTTGTTTCCTTTTTCTCTCAACTGTTTATTATTGAATAAAAGCAAACTGCCCCAAAACATTTTAAAAGATGGATAAAATCAAGTTTCCCACTAGCAACATAATCAGTACATAAGCACATACCACAGCAGTGTTATGGTTTGGCAGTTACAGTTTCACGATAACGTCAATACATACTAAACTAAAGTTACTTTGTTTGATTTATAGCCACATGACTTAACAGCATTTGGTCTACCTGCAAATGCTTTTGTGGCTAACTGTCAGCAGTGAATGATAAGGATGTGTGTGTGTGTGTGTGTGTGTGTGTGTGTGTGTGTGTGTGTGTGTGTGTGTGTGTGTGTGTGTGTGTGTGTGTGTGTGTGTGTGTGTGTGTGTGTGTGTGTGTGTCAGACTTAGAAAAGGATGATGGGGAACCAGGAAACGGGATTGCCCAGTGGAGACTAAATGAACAGCTCTTCCCCTGTCCTGTCTGTGGCAAGGTGTTCGGTAGACAGCAGACTCTTTCTAGACACCTGTCTCTACACACAGGTAAATAAACACACGTACACACTGAAGTCGTTAGTGTTTGTGCACACCACCGCCGCACATTTGCATCTCTTTGTTTAATGTATAGATGTGTTAACTGCTGAGTTTGTGCACGTGTGTTTATCCTTGTTCTGCCCACAGTAAGTAAATAAGGTTGACTAGACTAGATTACCCTTTCTTTAAAGAGATTACTACCATGATTAGTCTCACTGGGAAAACTGCCCGTCTAATTACCCAGCTAGAGGGATGCCTCACAGAGTAACGCATGCACGCACACACACACACACACACACACACACACACACACACACACACACACACACGCACCAGTAATTCTGATGAAGTCACGATTGGTTCCCTCATTCACTTTCTCTCTCAGACACTGGAGACTTCCTCAGGATGAAGCTGTACACTCCCTTGTGTCCTGATTACACTGTTTTCAAACTTGGCCCTTCTTTGCTCCTGCTGATCCATTCTATTCCGTCACTGTCTTCTGCAATCCCTCTCTCGGCCCTTATTAGGATAATACATGAATGAGTCTCCTGCTTATGCAATTTTATTTAAAGCAAAATAGATTAGAAATTAATGCAACCTACTTGGAATTGCAGACTAAATCACTGGGCGCACAAATGGAGACTCGTGTACAAAATGCCCCCACACAATTGGGCATGCTCTCACATTTTGCGTGCACACACTACACAACACACACACACACACCATCTGAGAGTGTTGGCTGTGAACAGCTTGGCCACACCACAGAGAGCAGAAGCAGGGGCATATGTCAGTGTGATGGTCTTTTTGGTTTCCCCGGCGACATAAAGGTTGCCTGGCTTCATGTCCTTGGGGCAAATGGTGTCTGTGTGTGTTTGAGGGGGAGCTAGAGGGAGAAGATATGATGTTGTGTTGATTTGTTTTGGGGTTGAATGGGAATATTATGATTTAAATTTTTTTAATTTGGTTTTATAGTGCTTGCAAATACAATTGTGGCATCCACAGGAATATCCAGATGCTTCCCTGAAAAGTTGATTTTGTCAGACATCACAAGGTGTTTTTTTTCCTTCCTCTTCTCAGGATCAGAGTTACAGTTGGGGTCAGGTGAAGGTGAGACAGGGTTAGACATTAACTCGTTAGGTTTAAGCTTGCTTTAAAGGCTCAGAGGCTGAGCGCAACTTAATGAAACATAATCTTTAGGTGAATGTTTACAGTAACCCGAGGTCTTGTGTCTGTGTTTATTTTTGCAGAAGAGAGGAAGTACAAGTGTCACCTGTGTCCTTATGCAGCCAAGTGTAGGGCTAACCTCAATCAGCACCTGACCATCCACTCTGTCAAGCTGGTCAACACAGACGCTGAGCAGATCGTCAGCGCTGTTACAGCCGACTCTGCCGAGCGCAAGAACTGCCCCTTCTACTACAGGTAGCGAAAACAGACCAACTCGCAACTCTTTTTAGGATGTCTCAAGCCAATAGCAGAGGTTTTGCTTGATCTATATCTGTTGCTTAATGCCCAAATATATCCTGATATATTTCTTGATTTAAGTCCTCCCCAACTGCTCTTTTTGGTTTTCAATTTTCTCTGTTTTTGTGAGCTGTTTATCTGGAAATTGTGCTTTTTCGCTTTCTTAACAAGAGTTAAATGAGCAAATCAATACCAGACTTATATGCAAGTATCAAGCTACAGCCAGGAGACGGATAGTCCAAAAAACACTAACTGGCACCTCTAAAGCTCCCTAATTAACATCTTGTTTATTCAATATGTACAAAAACGAAGTATAAAAATAGTTATACAGTGGTTATACAGGGGGTTGTTATGTGCTGATATATTTCTTATTTGGGTGTAGTGTACCTGGAGCGTAATAACCTCACAGTGACGACAACACTCCTTAGTGAGCTTTAGATGTGTTGATAAATGATTATTTGAAATTGGGACAGACGGCGCAAGGCTAGCTTTTAAAATAAATGTATCCACGCTGTGCCACTTATCAATTTATTCAGACATAATATAACACTAAAGCTGACGGTCTCCCCCCTGTTATTCTCGCCATCTTCCTTCCTGTTATTCTCCTTCCTTTTTCTCTCTGTTCTCTGTCCAGCTGCCATGTGTGTGATTTCCAGACGGAGCTGAATGCCCAGTTTGTCAGCCACATGTCGCTCCATGTGGACAAGGAGCAGTGGATGTTCTCGCTCTGCTGCAGCGTCTGTGACTACGTTTGCATGGAGGAGAACGACATGAAGAACCACATTAGTACTGGACATGCAGGTACAGTATCTCTGATGATGCATGGCGGTCCACTGGTTCTGAGTGACATCATTTATAATACAGCCATTCTCATATGCGTTGGTATAATGTAATTTATCATAATTTTTTCAGTTTATTGATTAGTTGTTTTAGTCAATGAAATGTCAGTAGCTGATGTGTATAACGCTTATCACGGTGACAGCTTCAAATTGCTTTTTTCCCCAACCAACAGTCCAAATCCTAGATATATGTAATGTATTACTATTATATAACACAAAGAAAAGCACAAATCCTCACAACTGAGTAGCTGATACTAGAAATTGTTTGGCTTTTTTGCTTAAAAATATACTTCAATGATTTCTCGATTATCATAACATAATAATATCGACTCATCGTTTCAGCTCTAGGGTAAGGTTCTTGTGTCTGCTTTTCACGAAGGGTTCTCAAACATGTACTGGATAGTAGCAAAGTACATGGTTCAACCCCTAGAAAACTGATTTATGGAGTTATTTTCAAAATGACTCTCACATGCGAGAGTGGGTGGTAGCTTACACATTGTGGCTCTTGTTCACGGCTCAGAATAGAAATACAGTGCAGTACTTGGACAGTGACACATTTTCTATTGTTTTGGCTCTGTACTCCAAAACATGGGGTGTAAATTTAAACAATGACTGACATTAAAGAGCTGACTTTCAGCTTTAAAGGCATAGTTTGGATTTTTTGAAGTGGGCGTGTATGAGGTACTTATCTATAGTCAGTGTATTACCTACAGTAGATGGAGGTCGCACGCACGCCCCCAGTTTGGAGAAGCAGAACGGAAGCTAAGCAATGTACTGCTGTGGACCAGTCCAGCAGCAAAACGTATTTTAGCCTGTTAAAGGCCCAGCTAAAGAAAAAACTATCAGTATAAGTGTACGCTATATTTAGAATATTTTCACTGTTTTACCTTGCCATCAGACAGCCCTCTCCGATGAGGAACTGAAGCCGTTATATATACAAGGACCGCACAATCAATCGCAATTTTGGGGGACAGTCAATGAACAAAGAATATTCATATAAGCAAAAAAAAAAAAAAAAACACTTTACCTACGTGCACTAACCTGTACATTTGTTTGGCATTTTGCTTAAAAGAACGTACTAAACTTATTGATTAGCAAAATATGTGTAGATAAATTGATCGACTAACTGACTAATGGTTTTAGCTCTACTTGTCAGATCCAATGTGTTTGAGTACAGATCCAACACAACAAACATGCATCACTGTCTAAATACTGACTGTACTGTACTTTCCGGCGTTTTACTTGTAAAAAGTAAATCAAGACAAAAACCAGTTCCAAGTCAAAACATCCTATTGTATCAGTAATTTACGCTCCATAAACACAGTTCTGTGTCAGTTCACTCAGTTCAGAGGACACAGGGAAAGACAAGCAGCAGAATTGGGTTTCACAAACAAGCCTCCTCCAGTCGACCTTCTTTGGACTTTTAAAGCTGCTGGTGTGAACCCCTGGTGGTCGATATGAGTGTTTTTGTCTAAAACAGCTTTGTCCAGTTTATTGCTGACGTTTTGCTCTTCCACTGTTCCTCAATGTGTGTGTGCTGCTTGTGTGTATGTGCGGGTGGGTGGGATTGTCCGGCCTAGACAGCTGAGGGGTCTTTCAGAAGCCACAGTGGCCTTGTTTATCCGAGAAGGTTTACCCTTATCGTGCCTGAGGGGAAAAAATCAATAGGCCTTGGGTCCTTTGGAGAAAAAACTTGAATCAAACATATTATTTGTAAAGAAAAGACTTTTTTTTATTTTTGTTTACACAACATTGATGATATGTGCCTATAAGTAGATAGCCATAAGGTAGCCATCCACAGATACAGTTAAGCTTAAAGTGCCCATATTATGAAAAAAACAAATTTTCTGGGATTTGGGGTGTTCTTTTGTGTCTCTGGTGCTTCCACACGCATACAAACTTTGTAAAAAATCCATCCATGCTGTTTAGACTGAGATACGGTTTCTGAATGTGTCCTGCCTTCAGTCTCCGGGTGAGCTGGCTAACCGCAACCGTTAGCTCGTAGCGTTAGCATGATAACGCTAGCATTCTACCTCGTTCTCAATAGCAAAGCACTGCTACAACACACACAAGTTCACCATAATCTACAAAAGAACTACTTACATGTGTGCCCTCATTTAGAAGTCTCCCAGCTAATCCTGCCTTGTAACTGACCGAAGTTGGAGAAACAGCCTTTCTTTTACTGTCTATGGAGCTAGCTAGCTGACATGATCTACATCTGAGCTACTGCACATGTGCGAGTGCAATCAAAGATAGTACAGAAGAAGTAAAGAGGTCTCACTCTGTAGCTAAAACAGAGACCAGGTGAAAAGAGGATCTGCAGCAGTGAGAGAGAGCTGTGCAGTACAACAAAAATATATGGTGTTTTTTGAAAATTAAACCATGTAAATTATGTACAATTATGAACCTGAAAATGAGCATAATATGGGCGCTTTAAGGATTCACTGTGCCACATTCTAACATTAAAACATGATGTATAAATACATGATTATTTTAGCAATTATTATTTTAATAGCTTAGTATTGTATGCACCATAAAAAGGTATGTGTGAAGGCTTTAGGCCACCCTACACGTTATTGTAGGCCCAGTTTAATATGCAACTCATATTTTATATAATATAGTAAGGGATCCCTGCTCCATCTCTTTTTCAACTGAGGGGTCCTTGGCCTAAAAAACGTTGAAGACCCCTGCTTTAGAGTGTAAAGTAGAAAGAGCAGCAAATCCTGACAGACTGCAAAAGGCAGTTATCTGGTCAACTGTGTAGACACGGCCAGGCAGGAGCTGGCTGAGCTCAGCAGGTGTCATAGTTCAAGCTGCCCCCCCCCCCTGTGAAGACTGGACTCAACATGGGGAGAGGGTTGGTTGGGTGCCCTTGTCTATGGGGGCGAAGGTGGTGAATTAGGTGACGGTATTACTTTCTACCATGGATACATTGGCAGATAGGCAGACTTTGCCTCTTTATTTCCATTTCTATATCATGAATATTGCCGGGCAATCACAGACGAAGTTATGTAGTTAAAGAGAAAATGGAATATTTTTCAGTTGAGGTGTTTCAAGGTTGAGGCCCAGTGGCTCAGAGCAGCGCCTTTTTTTTTTCTTCTTCCTTTTTACTTATATTCTGTGGTATTAGCCTTTTGCATATTGTAAGAGAAGGCAAGTGTATGTTAAATACTGCAGCAGAGGAGATAAGATGGCCTCAAGCTGGTTCAATACTGTATTCAAAATGCTGCTAAAACTGCACAGTGAATGACTCTGGTTAATTTATTATTTTGATTGAAGGAAATTAATCATACCTTCTATTACAGTATAATTCCTTGTGTGTGCACTGCATGCGTACATTCTCGTATGTTTTAGACGTGTGTGTGTGTGTGTGTGTGCTTGTAATAAAAAGATAGGTCAACCATTTCACGATCCGTGCAGCCTTTTCTCCCTCCTTTCGCTTGCTCCTGAGTGAATGCCCTTTGTTGAGCTGTGCCCTGAGATGCTCCCGCCATCTTAGCTCCTTCGTCCATGACCCACGCTCCTCACCCCTCCCTCCCTCTCGCCCCCTCCTCTTCTAATTCCCTCTCTCTTCCTAGTGAATTGCAGACTTAGAGAAGGGGATCAATAAAAGCACACTGCATCTTGATTTGACTGGCAGCAGGGCTTCAGTCAGAGCAAAGGGCTATCAAGGCTGCCTGCTGTGTGTGTGTGTGTGTGTGTGTGTGTGTGTGTGTGTGCGCGCGCGCGCGCATAACGATGGGGTTGTTGAAACCGATTTTTCAGCATAAAGGATACCCCACAATTTCTGCAGGGTTTCAGTTAATATCTTTTTCCAGGAGTTTTCTGCTACTATTCTTTCCCAACTTTCACAAGACTTTCTTCCATTGTGTCCAGGTCTAAACTCAAGGAGTCCCCTCAGCGAGACCAAGAGTACCTCCTCGTCCCTCTCGGCCCTCAGCGACTCACTCAACAGCTCAGAGGGCGGAGACGTCACCCACGGTAATGAAGAACTGCGGGGCCTGCTCGCCCCGCCCTCCACCGCAGGCAGCCAGTCCAGCTCTGGAAGCCACTCAGGATCAGGAACTGAGGACAAGTCTGACAAAGGCAAGGCATTGTGGGAACTATTGCAACCAGATACGCTTCATCATTTTAATGCCCCTGAAAATGTTTCTACAACAGTATAGTATATTCACAACTAACTAGGCAACAAAAAATGTGATTTGATTGGATTTGATTCACAGTGCCCAAACAACCCACCAACTGTCATCAAATTGTGATTCAAAGGTGGTCTATATTGGTGCACTAAAATAGACTTCTCCTAATGAGAAATAACCAAAACGGTTGTAATTTTGGCAGAGAATTGTGTGTTCATTTAGGGCCCTATCCCTATAGTAAGAAGCTGATTTGAGAAAATAAGTTTTCACATCATTTTAAAGCCATCAATTCGGTCTAAAGTAGAATTACCCTCATCATGTGGAGCTGTACTGAGACTACACACTTGCTCTTTGGTCAGAAAGCTGCTTGACTGGGTGACAGACCAAGTATGTGATCATTCATTGTCATTCAAAAATAAACTCTTTTAATCTAGAACAGTTGCAGAACATGGCATACTGTATAAGTTCTGAAGTGACAAAATTACATGTTGACCTCATTCACTCAATAGTGTACGTATGTGTTGAATTATTTTTTTCTTCCTCCATTCATTAATTTGGCAGAGGGTGCGCTCTGCTAATTTTTACGCAAAAAGATCAGTTTCCGAGTCACAAGTACTATATTTATTTATTTTGGCATGCCGTTTAGGAAATTATATATATATATATATATATATGTGTGTGTGTGTGTGAAGTTTGAATATATTGAATCAAAGTCTGAATATATTGAATTGGGGCTGCAGCTATCGATTATTTTAGTAATTGAGTATTCTACCGATTATTCCATCGATTAATCGAGTAATCGGATAAGAAATACTTAGTAAACAGCAAAGGTAAATATTTATTATTGCTGTGTACTAAAAAAAAAGCTTTTGAAAAAGCAACATTTTTTATTTCCAAATTCCAAGTACATTTTTGGTGGCCCAAATGATAATATTTTTCACCTCCTTCCCCTTCTTGCCTCTGGCTCTTTGCACTGGATATGCAAAAGAGCTGTTCACTAACCAGAGGGTAAATGTGACTGTACAAAGCTTACAGCAGGGCTATTCAACTACACTGTTCTGGGGGACACATTTTCAGAAGCCTAATACACAGTGAGGAGAAAGACTAAAGAATGCAGACATCACCGGCATGATGATAATAATATAAATAATAATAATATGCACGTCATTCACGTGCATATTAAGTGGCCATGCTGGGGGGAGGAGCCGGTTTGTCTCCGGCAGCAGCTAAGTTTCCAAAGATTAGTAGCAAACTAATAAACAGTTAGACTGCAAACCGACAGCTTTTGTTTTAGCTTGTTGGTAAAACATCGCTATTTGCAGAGTAGCATGCTGTAGGCTAGTTGTGTAAAACAGCGCGGTGGACGAGAGCAGCAGAGTTAGCTACCTTGTGTCAGGTTCGCTCCGTGGAATGGATGAGTACACTGGATGTTTTCTACAAAGATGATGTAGTAGCATGTTTGCAACTTAAAATGATCTCTCGCCTGTCTCTTCTCCAGCCATCGTCAACTGGCCCGCCAAAGCTTTTAGTCTGGCCCGCAGAATAATCACGAATTCAGAAAATGTAAAGAGGAAAACATGCGTTGTTATTTAGCATTTCAAGCATTTACAGCAGGTACCATTACACAGGTAGAGCACAAACCCAGCCCCTGTATTTGCATCTCTATTCACATGCCGGGATTCTGTACAGCGATGCCTGCGCTCAACACACACAGCTGAGCCGAGATGTGTGTGCATTAAAACACGCAGTATCTGACTGGTAACGATACAGAGAGGATAACCAATGACCGCTGGGGCAGATGAACTCACGCTAGTCTCGTTACTGTAAGTAGGCTACAATAAAACCTTTGTGAGTAAAAAGTCAATACTTATCAATGCACTCACCTGTGTAGACCGGCATAAACATGTAGAAAGCATATTTCAATCTGCTCTGTCTGCTCAGTCCACTCTTGTCCACCGCGCTGTTTTACACAAAGACAGCTCTACGCTGCAAATAGAGAACTTTTACAAACAAGCTAAAACAAAAGCTGTCGGTTTTTAGTCTTGAAATTTGGACAAATTCTTATAAATTTAACTGCAGGCTGAGCAAACCATCCTCTCCGCTGGAGCGGTAAACCTATGGATGTATTAAGACAAAAACATATACACGTGGCTACTTAATATGCACGTGAATGACGCGACCATTATGTTAGCGTTCTTCATTCTTGATGATGATGGTTGTATTATATTGCAACAACATTGTTTCATTGCAAATGAGGCATACATGACGAATGCATAGCCTGCTTATCTGTCCATTCATCATTAAAGCTGGGCTTTTCCACGTCAACTTTTCGCTTCAGCCTCTTTGACAGTGACATTCTTACCTGACAACAGCCGTTTCTTTCTGCAAGCATTTTCCACCAATCAGGACGCTGCATACTACAACCATGTTTCCTAATCACAGACTTTAACCATCACTCCTCAGTGAACTGCCTCCTAGTCTGAGATCTTTTTCATAAAGAGCCAGTTATCATTTTGGAGTTTCCATGTTTTTTAGGAGTTTGCTCACACTAATACATGCAAAAAAATATATATATTTGAAAGTCTGGCCCCCGGAGTGTCTGCTTAGAAAGATTCTGGCCCTTGGAAAAATGTAGTTGATGACCCCTGTCTTAGACCCTTGCTATTTTCGTCTTCGTTCATTTGTAATCTGTGCCGTCAGTCTTGTGCATAGACAGTATATAAACGTCTTGTGTCCACAGAAGCGTCAACATGTTGTATGCGCTAGTAATTATCCTCCATGCGGAAACCCAGTGAGCTGTACAACCGTAATTACATTGATTTAACGAAGCTTCGAGGCAAAGAATTTTGCTTCGAGGATTTTTTTTGTAATCAAATTATTCAAGTTATTCGAGGAATCGTTTCAGCCCTATATTGAATGCACCTTGAATATATTGAATGGAAGTCTGAATATATTGAATGAACCTCGAATATATTGAATGAACCATGAATATATTGAATGAAAGTCTGAATATATTGAATGAACCTCGAATATATTGAATGAACTTTGAATATATTGAATGAAAGTCTGAATATGTTGAATGGACCTTGAATATATTGAATTAACTTTGAATATATTGAATGAAAGTCTGAATATATTGAATGAAAGTCTGAATATACTGAATGAAAGTCTGAATATATTGAATACACCTTGAATATATTGAATGAAAGTCTGAATATAGTGAATGAAAGTCTGAATATATTGAATGAAAGGCGTGTTGACGTTAGCCTGATGAAAGGGACCTGCCTGACCAGAGAGGTTCCTTTCATTTATTTCAAAAGTGAATAAACTTCTAAATTGGGAGAACGGTACTGGATATGGTTACCGTAACCAGTGTTTTGGCCTGTACAGGCATTCGCCAGTGTTTTAATAATCTCTTCATTGCTCAAAATTGCTGACAGTAGATATCTTGCTGATTCGGTCATAGTGTCACACTTCAGTTAGGATTAATCACAATGAAAACACAAGATGGTGGCAGACAATGACATAAGATTCCATTTCAACTTTCATTCAATATATTCAGACATTCCTTCAATATATTCAGACATCCATTCAGTATATTCTGATCTCCATTCAATATATTCAGACTTTCATTATATATATATATATATAACAGAAAGCTTTTGTTACAAACTTGGGTGTGGAGTTTGAAAGATGTGGGCATTTACCATGCAGGGAGGGTCTGACAAAATATGCTGTCAGGTTGCATTATGGGACATTTAGGATTCATTGCTTTTGGAGCTCGAAGTCAGGATATCTTAGCTCCCACTGCATCAATTTTGACTTTTTTAATTCAGTCACTTGTGAGTCCCATGATCTTTATAGAAGTGCAGTGCATTTGCAGCTGTGAATCTTGCTTATATACTCTATTTATGTGAGTGGGCATTGTTGAACCTGACTTTTCCCCGTATCTGAACTCTCTTTGTTTCTGTTTCTAGGGTCACTCTGAGATTTCAGTCATGCTTAGTCTGAGGAGCACAACCAGACAACAAAACCATTACATTTAAAATCATTCAAACAGACTCAGTCTTAACTCACCCTCTCCTCTTTCCTTCTCTACAGGCTTCGAGTGTGTCTTCTGCAATTTTGTGTGCAAGACGCGTAGCATGTATGAACGGCACCTCCAGATCCACCTCATCACGCGAATGTTTGAGTGCGACGTCTGCCACAAGTTTCTCAAGACGCCCGAGCAGCTGCTGGAGCACAAGAAGTGCCACACCGTCCCCTCCGGAGGGCTCAAGTAAGGAAAGCAAGTACAGACAGAGGTTCCTAACTCCGCCCGTCCTTCCCCTCCCTCACCCTCACCCTCACCCTGTCAATTCACTAAACACAAAACACAGTATATACACAGTCATAGACCAATGTTAGGGGTGTGCAAGCTTTGGCATATTTAAATTTGGCTAAAATAAATATATATATATAAAAAAAAAAAAACGTTTAAAGTTCATCTCACGATGGTTTTAATTATTTTACATGCACCATTTAACTAATTTTACATTTATAAAATGATGCATGTAAATAAAAGAATACAAAAAGATGCATAATGTCATATATGCATAAAGCTGGCTGACATTATCATGGTTCTTTTATAATAAGAGCTGAACAGCAATACAGCTGAAGACAGAAACCCAGATTTGTGGATTATTTGAATATTATTCTAGCCATGTGTCCTTTATCAGTTAACCTCACTTGAATGTTCATTATCTGCAGCCAGCAAATAAAATGATACAAGCTGTAGTCTTGTTCGACAGCCTCTCTTGGCAAGGATAACGTATTAGACAGTGGTCTCTGGGTCTGCAGTGGCTGCTATGAACAGAAGGGAGAGTGGAAAGGAGATGGAAATGGGCTTCCCCTCAGGGTCTGTTCTTCCATTGCCCACAGCGAAACAGCCATGCCAGAGAAAAATATCTGATGAAACCTGCATTCCAGAAAGCTACTTCCACCCCAACACAGACACTAATATAATTGTTGTTGGTACATCCCTCGAAGATAATCATTTAGAAGAAGCACAAATGTCAGATCCCATTGTAACATCATAGACTAGACATTGACACAAGTCAATCCAAATATGACAATATGAATGCATGCTTTACTGTATTTTATACAGCATGAATGTTGTGGAAATAATGACCCTGATGAAAAGCTTTAAAATACAATGTCCAAACCTATCTCACACTGTAGTTTGCATCCCAACCCTTAAAGTACTCATGCACATGCATGTTGGATCTAGTGGTCTAATTTTAACGATTCTTGACAAGGCAGCCTTGTTTTTTTCTTTTCTTCTGTAGCTCTAGTCTCCTCATATGCTTCCCTCTCCATTTCCATCCTCCAGTCCCACAGGAGCCTTTGTTGTACTGTGACACGTTTATGTCCCATTTTTAGGCCTGTCAAGCTAACATAAAGCCCATCTGTTGATCTCAACATCCACACCACACACTGATGATGTTAGTGTTTGAGTTCAGGCCAACCATACAAATGTACTTTCACACAGATTTCAGTTCTAGGGTGGCAGTTGACAGCAGTTGGGATAAAAGACAAAATGCAGTAAATCAAACTTTTGTAAAGATTCATTTCAAGTAACACACGCCATTTTTTTGTTTTTGAGTTGTTCTCATAACTCCAGTCTGTGCATGTGCAGAATCATTGAGTATCATTATGATTATCGCCTCATCTTGTCATAAACAAAGATCTGTGTTCTATATGGTTTTCTCTGTGCAGCCATCAGTGGGGTTAGGATGTTCTAAACATTGCTGTATGTCTGGAAACGGTAGCATTTCATGAAATGTAAACCAGGAGGCTGCCAACACAGTTAAATTGACTTATATGTTAAACTGTGGCTAACAGAACACAAACACACAAGAAGCCCCATTCATAGCTCAAAGATCTCTACACAGCATCCTTAGTCCCCAACTTGAGGATTTGCTGCTAGCTGTAGTGTGTGAGTGAATACATGTAAAGGAGTTTTTATAACAGTTTTAAATGTTTCTTCTGTCTGGTGTTAATGTTTTTGAAGCCAGATTGATTTCTTTAAGCTAGCATTCAAAAGAGAAAGAAGCAGGATGTGGATATTTTAGATTAATGTTATTCAATGGAGGAAAAAAATAGACGGAAGAACTGAGCTCTTTTGATATTTATTTAAATTTATCAGCGCGTCTGCTTTTACTCAACTTCTTTGCTGTTCTGTTTATATCTGCACATGTGGCTTATATTTTCAGCTCTTCAAGGTTTACACAGTCTCTTAATTTATGTAAACCACATTTATATTTACTGTCAAAAGCAGGCAGGATTTAGCTAAACAGGTGTAGAATGAGTTAACGGAGCTCGCAGGCAAACTCCTAGACGAACTCCTATTGCCTATATTTTCTGACCTCCAACATCCAGATTTTTTTTTTTTTTTTTTTTTCAAGACTAGTGTATGTGTATACACTTGAGCAATGTGAAGTGTTACTATATATGTAGGAGTGTATAGAAAGGAAGAGAGGGCCTTGACCATTTCGAGGTTTTTCTGAGGTGATTCTGTTCTGCAGGGTTTGTGAAGCGCTTTGGGGCCCAGAGCAGATGAAAGGTGCTATTTAAATGTAAGTGCCACTCCATTCCTTCATTTCCCTTCATGTCCTACTGCTCCAATCTTTTCTCCAGACTGTCTCCCCCCCCCCCCTTCACACACACATACCTGATCATCTCAATTCTCCCACCATTAAACTGCCACACATACCACCATGAGCACACAGAACTCTACATGATACACACTTTTCCTTTACCTGTCCTTCTCCTTCATCATTTTGTGTGATTCAATTTCAAGGTGTGTTATGTGACTTTGTACACTTCCCCTTCAACTGTCCTTTGCTTTTGTCTGTTGTGTCTCCCCTCCCTACTTCCCTTTTCGTTGCATTTCCCAGGTGCCCTTTCTGCATCTATTCCACCAATCGTCCAGCGGCCATGGAGTGCCACCTTAAGACGCACTGTAAGATGGAGTACCGCTGCCGCATCTGCCAGGGACTGTGGCCCGACCAGGCCTCATTGGAGGCGCACATGCGCGGGCACCGCCTGGGCAACCACTACAAGTGTGAGCAGTGTGGCTACTTGTCCAAGACGGCCAATAAGCTGATCGAGCATGTGCGTGTGCACACGGGCGAGCGGCCCTTCCACTGCGACCGCTGCTCTTATAGCTGCAAGCGCAAGGACAACCTGAACCTGCACAAGAAGCTGAAGCACGCGCCGCGCCAGACTTTCGGCTGCCAAGAGTGCCCTTTCACCACCACACACCCCTTTGTCTTCAGCCGCCACCTCAAGAAACACCAGAGTGGAGGAGCGGGGGGACTGGACGGAGGCTTAGGAGGAGAAGACGTGGAGGACGATGAGGAGGCAGGAGAGGAGGAGCTGCCACTCCAGGGAACGTCCCCAGGGGGCTCTTCCTCACGGAAGAGCCAGGAGAACTTCCTGTTTAGCAGAGGAGGAGGAGGGAGCAGTGGAGGCAGTGGGAGTAACAGCCCTCTCTTGAGTCTAACGGCATCCCACGCACTCCAATCCGTTGCCCTGTCACTCACACTTGGCAAGTCCCGCCAGCTGGACGCCGCTGGCCCTCTGCACTGCTTGGTCAGCACTAACGGCAGCAGCGCCGCCAGAAACCCCGGCAGCCCAAGCGGCGGAGGCGGCCCCTCCCTCTTCCTCCCCTCCTCCCGCCACGTGTTCGAGCAGTACAGGAACTGCGACCGAGCGCACCTGATCCCCCTCACCACCTTGTTCACCCACAACAGCCGCTTCACATTCCACTCGCACCTCCACTCCAGATGGCGGCACGCCACATCTCCTCTCCTCTTCTCCTCCAACTCGGCGTCCCCCTCCCGCTCTCCCCCCTCGCCCTCCTCCCACAAACACTCCTTCCTGGCCTACCTGGGACTGATGGAGAGGGCTAAGACTGTTTGACCTCGGCCCGCCCCCTCCTCCGCTCCTCGCTCTTTCCCTCACTCCTCGGACGGTGGTGTGAATGACACTCGACCACTGCAGTGGGAGCAACGTCTTTTTCCAATCAGACCAGCAGAATAAGCTGGACCAGACAAAGATATTGAAGAAAGAGGGGGGGGGGAAAAAAACAAAAAAAAAAAACATTTATAAGAGAAAAAGGCTGTACATGCTAAAAATGCATTTATATCACAAAGCTGCTTTTCTTATCAGTTCTATCAATTGAATTATTACTACTTCAACTACTACTCTCTATTACATTTTTTTCTGTTTTGAAATGTCTGAATGACTTGGACCCAGTTGCATTATCTGAGGAAACTAACGTATCTCAGTTTTATAGATATTTTTCTTTAGTCGTTTGACGAGATAAAAAGATGAAACAAAAACTTGCAAGTGCTATATTTTAGTGCATTTCTGTCTATTGCTATTATGCATTGAAATGGCATGCCTGTGTTTCAACTAGCTTTGACGTCATTAGGAAGCTACATTTGAGATCTCCTGAAGTGTTAGCGGTGCAACGTGGACAGAACCAATGAAACGGAATGCTTTTCATTGTAAAAGGCACGTTTCCAAAGCAACGCCTCAAACCACGCACTTACTTATTTATCAGTCTTGTACATAGTTTTGTAGCCTTTCCCCTTACCATCTTTTTGATTTCTGTTGGTTTTTTGTATAATGGTGAAACCATATTATGCATAGCTGCTGCCTGATATCACCTCTGTCTCAGAATAGATATTTGAATGGGTTACTAGCTAATTTTAATACATTTTTTTTTTTGGAAGCTCACAAAACAGAAGATAGGCTGTGATAATGTAAATAAGGAACATCCGACCTATCATGACAAGAAACATTATACATTTATTACTAATAATTTGATTTGAGTATAAATGTAAAATGTTGACGATGAATTTGCACTCAGATGAATAAGCAGTGAAATAATGAGACTCATGACAAAGTGGAAACATTCATTCATTATTACTGAGACTGGGTGGATATCGGCGCAGCTTCATATGCAGAACTATGTATCACGCACCTGTACTTAGAAGAGATATATGAGATAACTGTTTTGTGGAGGTGACCAGCTCTGGGTTAGCGAGCTACCCACAGCCAGGGTCACCACAGGCCGATTCCATGGTGCTTTTTGGAGCTTTTTGTAATTTTTGTGTACAAAAAAAATGACTTGAATGAATGTATTTTTGTTTATGTACATGAAAAAGAAGCGATACAGAAGTGTGAACAGGGACGTCTCCTGTGCTGGAAAAGACGGGAAAGTTAGTGTGTCTGGTGGCCTTCTGTGCGTCTTTTTCTTTGTTTTTGTTTTTTTTTGGTCTTTCATTTTTTTAATTTTTACTTTTTTTACTGAGCCTTTTACATCATAATAAAACATTTTCTACTAACATTCATAGAGAACGCATCGTGAGATAAAAGCTCCTGTGGGTGCAATGATGAAGCAAAGCCATTCATTTGTACAGCATTGTGTTCAATGGCATTGGCTTCTGTTAGGCCGGCAGACATGGTACTGCTTTTTTGTCGTCGTCTCCCCCCCCGTTAACCTTTTGAGTTTTAATTGCACTTATTGTAGTCACACTTAAAGCCAAAAGCGCTTCAACTTTTTTTTCTCCTTTTTTTGTTGAGTGCAAACTTAGATCCACCAAGTTACCATAATGTGAAGTGGACAGTAGTTGCCGGAAATTACTCAATCAACACCCCTTAGTTTCACATGTAGGCATTTCTAGCAGTGCAAAAGGGTCTGCCTCTGTGAAATCGGAGAACGTAAATTAATACAAATTGCATGAATTAGACAGTAGAGGTCAAGCTCTCCTGGGAACTAAAGGTCCCAGGCTAAATTGTGATAGCCAGTTTTGCACAGTGCTGCACTTTTTGATTAAGAGAATATGTATTTATCCCTAAAATGCTCAAAAGGAAGAAGTATAGTACACGCATTTTATTTTGAAAAAGCTTTACCCATTATTGATAGTGCTTGTGTTTGTAAGTGGTCTTCGAGCCAAAATCCCTTATTGTAAAGGGATTGTTTTTTATTTTCCTTATGTTCTCCTGGTGTCTATTTTACTCATGCATTTTTCTTGTAGTGAATCATTGTTGCTTTTCTTTTTTTTTTTTCTACTTAAATCATGTCAGAAAAATGTTGATTGGACAGAGAACATGACTTGTCGAGACCAAAATGTAACTCGCCGCAGGATGTGATGTTAGGATTGAATCCGTCACGTCCTGCTCTGGAGCGATGCCTCGATTGTCCCTCTTTACACTGCTGTTTGTTTGTTCCTTTTTGCTCTATCAATGTCTCGCGTGCTGTTCCTGGAGTGAAAGGAGCATCCTTCCAACACACATACACACATACATACACACTCTTTGTACTATCTACGTTGTCTTTTATACTCTAGTGCCACTTGGTGGAAGGAAACCACCTGAGACTTCTGGGAATGAGTCAAACTAATTGTCAGGGTCCAAAAAGATAAACAGAATGTGTCCACTATTGACACCTTTTTAAAATGTCTGCCTTTTATTACAGCGTAATCATGAATGGCTGCACTTCTTCATGCCACCCCTAGTTTGAGTGTAATGTTTAGATAGGCAAAAGGGCTCTATCCTTTTGGAAACCAATATTCTTAAGCACTTATTCTGTTTTGTTTTTGCCCAGTTTTTTTTTTTAGAGCTTGACTACCTTTTCAGCACTTCAGAGTATGCATGACATTGCCCTCTCTAGTTTTATTAGCACTTAATTATGTTTAAAACTAACTCCCTTGGTTGCATTTAGTTAGCATCACACTGCACTGTCTACAATCAGTTAGCTTTAAGTTTGGCTGCATTTTATGATTAGAAAAGGCTCAGCTATCTTATCTTTTGGCACTCGGTAAAGATTGGTATGTGCTGTACAATGCTTTTTTTTTATTACTCCATTGTTAAGGCTGTACAGGGTTGTGACGATAACTGGTAAATAGATCATTTGTACTTTTTTGTTTTTGTATTTGTTTCCTTTGTTTGGCATTATTTTATGTTCAACTTGCCAGGTCTAAATGTAACAGGATTTGAAAGTAAAGCTTACATCAGATATTACTTCAGTTGTTTGTCTTTTCTCTGCTAATTCTTTTGATGATCACATTTGTCCACTACTAACAGCATCACTCTTGCACTTTGATAAACTCATAACAAAACTTTTTCTTTGTCTTCCTAGCCGGCTGTTTCTTCAGTAAATACTTTAGTGACCCAAATGCTCATTGTCTCTTGTGCATAAACACAGAGCAACCGGTTAAGTATAGTTTCTAGTATTTGTACTACATATAACATTCCTTAGTTATTTAACACCCACAAAACCGCAATCTAATTTGTGGGATCTCGAAAAGGACACTCATTTCTATTTATCTATACTATAAAGTATATTTACGTGTTAAAGTGCCCATATACTTTTTCTGGGATTTGGGGTGTTATTTTGTGTCTCTGGTGCTTCCAACGCACACAAACTTGGAAAAAAAAACATCCATGCTGTTTTGATTGAGATATGGGTTTCTGAATGTATCCTGCCTTCAGTGTCCGGGTGAGCTGGTCAAAATCGGCAGGGCCGTCTACGTCATTGCCCGAAACATTTGAATATTCCCACCCACCACCCCCTCCCATCAGAGCATACGTACAGTGTCTATGTCTCCACCCACCAGGTACAAGCACCGGTTTAGGAGACACCATGTCGAAGCACCACGGAAAGTGTTCTGTTGTTGGCTGTAAAGACGAGCACAAAACACTCCATCGTTTCCCAGCCGCAGACGACAGAAGAGCGGCATGGGCTGAATTAATTTTTGAAGGCAATGTCCCTGCTACAGTTGGCAAATGCTAGCTAATGCTAATGCTCGCCTAGCTGCTAGCATGGCACGCCCTCGTACTCTGCTTCTGACGGGGTAGTAGTCCTTACCTAGGTACTGCGCATGTGCGACTCCCAACAAAGATGGAACAGAAGTGAGATGTCTCACTCTGTAGCTAAAACAGAGAGTTCAACACACAGGGTGAAAAGAGGAGCTGCAGCAATGTGCAGTACGACAAAAATATGGTGTTTTTTGAAAATTAAACCATGTAAACCTATTCTGGTACAACCTCTAAATACAATTATGAACCTGACAATGAGCATAATATGAGCACTTTAAAAGATGGTCTACACAGACAATTCAGCTGACAGAGCAGGTAGCTATATTGCAGGTGTTGCAGCTTCTAGCATAGATATAATACTGGTGCCACTGGTTATAGTTAGTAAATTAAAAATAAACCATATCTACAGTTGTTCTTCCCTGCTGAATATTTGGAAAGCCTTATTTAAATCTTTGAAGTCCAATAAACGCAGTCCAAATTTTAAAATAAAGTTATGCAACATCACTCGAACTAATGTCATTTCAGTCAAGTTTAAACTTGTTCTAAAATATTTTCAGTAAATGTCTAAATTTTTCACAGCATATAAGATGTTTAATTACATGGTGTTGACATCGGCTTACTCGAGAAACTTTAAGTTAAGATATAGTTGACATCGATTGCTGATGAAGGTCTGCTGTAGTACCGAAACAACGCTAATTAATGTATCTTTGCAAGTTAGACTGCAGGATTTTGTTTGCAACTTTTGACCTACTCGTCCCTCTTCTATGCACCTGTCACATGAAATAGATGTGCAGCATATTTTTCTGTTCTGACATTGATTGAATTGGACTATATTACTTGTAGCGAATGACTTCGCAAAATCACATACAAAAAATAAAATTGTTCAATGCAATTCAAGTTTTTTTCTGTTCATCTTTAACTTAAGTATGTAAAACATCAATAACAAATTGTTTTTCTTGAAATTAAGTTGGACAACATTGTGAAAATATTACAAAAGATCACCGTGTCACGAGACCATTCCAGTAAAAGTCAATTTAAATATTGCCCAGCCCAAACAAGGAGCCTCATATTTATTTGTTCATTTAGATCACATTCAAATCAATTTACACACATAAACTCAAGTAATTAGGAATGCAAAAGCCTTTGTGCCCATTCAATATTCCTCTCAGAGAGAATAGCAAGTAAACACATACAAAATAAAAGAGATCAAACACATGTTTCAGAGCAATAACAACAGCAGAAAAGGGACATGAGTTAAGGAAAAGCACTGATCATCTTTGAGGGGCATAGCATTCTCTAATTTATAACGGTGGCGTGCCATCATAATAATAAGGAATAGGATCTGTCATGGTGTCTAGCTGGTGTTTTTATTAGACCGATGGGAGGTCTCTCTCCCTCTCCTTTCTGTGTTGTAGTAATAAAAGTTGCAGCACGTTCTCGCCCAGCCAAAGGTTGGCCCTGCCTAATGAAAACAGATGAAGCAGAGATAAAGTGTTTGCCGACATTAAGGGACTCATTTATCACCGTTAGCCCCCGAGCTATAGAACACCTTGGTCTGGAGCTCTCCTTTAACAGGCCCTGCCTCACAGCACCCTGGTGGCACACTGCAGCCTTCCAGGCACATGAACACCTCCATATTTACCTCTCTTTCTCTATTATTCGTTGCAGATTACGTATTGCTTTAACAGATCGTATCACTGGGTTCATTTAAGCTCGAGTGAGGTTTTAACTGTAAAAAAAACAAAACAAAAAAACTAAGAAAATTAAGTGATTTAGAGGAACCTTAAGCAAATCTAGCTATCTTTAGCTGCACCCCAATGTTGACCCATGTGGGTTCAACAGCCATCCGGAGCCGAATCTCTTCTGTTGAAGGGCCTTGTTCTCATCTAGCTGCTCATCTTGCCTGTGTAGCCTAATAATGAATCGTTTTGGCTGTGTTTAAAGCTGCTTAATTAAGTTCAAAGCAGCGCTCGGGGCACTGTGCGCCTGCTCAGCTGACCTCCCTATGAGTGGAAGTGTTGATTAGGAAGTGAAGAGACATGCAGGCACTGCAGGGGATGGCTATTGATTGAAAGGATAGAAAACCTCATTTGGATTTTGTGATTGGAATATCACACTGTACACTGGGCTGTTTTTCTTCATTTGCCACATAACAATAACTTCATTCCTGTGCCGAGTTTGGTGAAATTGTCAACTAACTGAGGAATTTCTGTGATAAGACTAAATGCCAGAGTTTTCCCTCATCCCAATAATAGCCCTTCACCCCGGCCCGAGTTGTCTGCACAATGTCGATCTTTCGACACCACCTCACGAAAGTTGGCCGCTGTCGATCGATAGCGTGTTAGCTTTTTGTTTGAAGGTTCAGGCTGCCTTGGCTTTATTACAGCTGCTGAGAGTCATGGGGGAGTCGTGCACGGCTTTGTGAGAGAGGAGCTCCCTCTTGTTTGCCAAAAGTGTAATCCCGCTGTGACCCGCCGTGACCCTGCCCTGAGAGGAAAGCTGCTTAGACAGAAGTGCGTGTCTGTGGGAGCTCCCAGCTGCCTGGCCTCTCTCTCTGTCTCTCTTTTTCTCTCTTTATTTTGCTTACTACATCTACCTCACACTCACCCTGCCCCCCTTTATAGGTCCATATAAATCTTTTTATCACACAGAATCCCTCCTTTTACCTCTCACTAAATAGCCTACTCTCCTTTTTGTTTCTCCTATTTACCTCATCATCTTTTTCTGCCCTTTCCTTCTTTTACAGTTAACTCCATGCATATTTCACTCAGCATTAATACCTCCAAGACTCCTCCTACTCACCAGCCCTCATCCACTATTGAGGTTTTTACCCTGTGAAGGAGCCCAGGCTTTGCTAAGTGGAGACAGATCTCCTTTTTCTTTTCTTTTTTTGCTCCAACAGAGAAAATAAACACACACAAGTCCTGCCACAGACAGCCTTCAGTATAGGCTGCAGAGCAGGACCACTGGCACACAGGGAAGAGAAAATGAAGGAAGAAAAAAATGACCTCTGGAATCGATTTGGCATGGGTTGAAGCCAGGGCAAAAACTGCGCGGAACAAGGCTCCGCTGAGGCTGCTTGTTGATTCGTAAATCTATTCATCTTTGAAAAAATTCGGCACTGACATGAATTGGTGAATATTAAATTCCATGTTTATTCAGCCCTAATAGTGTGTAGAAGTTGTGCAAGTCTGCTCTGGCTGCTGGAAACATGTGCAGTTTTATGCAAAGTGCAAGCCAAAAACAAAGACATCATGTTCAAGGCTGTGCAAGAAAGACAATCCACACCTGAGGTACACCTGAGGGAGAGCTGCAGAGAGAGATGATCTGCAGGCTTGTGATCTGAGTTGGGTTGGACACGCATGGGGGGACATTTATTTACATGAATGTTTGGTGCCCAGCCCACGGGCATAGCATCACTGCCTGCCCGAACCCCCACTGTGCCTGTTCCCCGTTCTCTCGGGTGAGACATCACTCGACGGGGGTCAGCAGCAATCTGATTCAGGAAGCACTGTGGGGGGTGTTTGAGGGGGCTAGGAGGCGGTGGGATTACCCACAAGTCCCTGGGCTTAGCATATCCAGACTTGGGGCAGCCTGAATCAGCGGGGAGGACAGATCATACCCCCCTGCTGGGTGCTGCCTCAATTATAAAGCTACTGCTTGGCCACTCCAACTGGATGACAAACACATTATAGAAGAGAGGAAGGGGGAGGGGGGGAGGAGGAGCATGGTAATGGAGAGGGGGAGAGCAGCTCTACTTAAGTATGATCGTGTCTTTGAAATAGATAGGACACAAGCCAGCCAACTCCCCTGTTGTTAAGCTCTGCTGTTACCATGGCATTCTATGACAGTCACCAGCCATAGATTACTTGGTTTCTATGGGTAACAGTTGGCGCTGCACTTCATTCACATCTTCTGTGACACTGAACCTAAAAGATATCACCCACCGTTTCTCAGCAGCCTACAAGTGAAATCTCTCTGACTGAAACACGAGATGTTCATTTTGAAACATCTACATACGGTATTTTTTTTTTTTTTTTTTTTTTTTTTATCGTTTCAGTCTGTGAGATGAATCGATTCTGCCGAGATCTGAAGTGAGGAGATTTCGTTATAGAGAGCTTAACAGAATAGCCCAAGGTCAAGCTCAAACTAATCAGGCTCCTCATTTCCCTGGATGGAGTAATGAAGTAGAACCCTAACCTCCGGCAGACCCTGGGAATCTGTAGCAGGGAAAACTGGCCTGGAGACCAATTAGCCAAGAGTAAACGGAAATATTAAAACAGAGCAGTCATTTATTAAGAAATATGAACCGAGTCATCCAAAAAAGCAGCTTCAAAGCGCTTAAATGTGCCTTTATGTGAAAAGAACAGTTAGATGTCTTACACCAAATGTCATAAAACCTTAAATCTCGCAGGATAAAAAGCTCCTTTTAGTCTGTATCCTAAATATGATTCTTACTGAGGGTTGATTACAACCTGGCTAGCTCTCCTAATTATCTCATGCACTTGAGCTTTTAATGATTTCCATGATTCAATTATCCCTAACTGAATTCCTGTCTTCAATCAATTAAAGCCATAGCTGCACACTCATCCATCTTCCAATCAGGACATCGGGAATCCCTCCATCCATTCTCATTTGAGGAGAGAGTGGGTCAGACAAATTAACTGAGATCGCATCCATCCATGTCTTTTCATCTCCCCCCCCCCACACACACATTTTCTAACCTTTTCTGTTACTTTTACTTTGTTACGCTTGAGTGTGGCGAGGACTTGTTCAGGGTAATGGCAGGAAAAGCTGTATTATGTGTCCACAACAAAATAGGATTTGTGCAGATTATTTTCTATAAAAATGATTAAAGCTTCAGTTGAGGTTTTTTTAACCTCATTATAAATAGGAACAACATGGACGTCCAACTACCCTAACCCTTCCAACTGCACAAACGAGTGCTTGTGGATATAATGTATTCTACTGAAACCTTGAATAAATACATTACAGTCTTTTATCTAAAAAAAACTTTTGTCCTGCTCCTCTTCGCTGGTTATTGTGATACCTGATGTGAAGATGAGTGACAGTGGCTCTCTTCATCTCTCAAGAACGCTTTCACACAAAGACACACTTAGGAGATCAACACACACACACAAACCCCACTTTTGTACACACACACACACACACACACACACACACACACACACACACACACACATAAACAGTTTGGCACCATCTGCTGGAACCTTGAAAAACATGTAGGTGAAATATTTACCTGCATGTCAAATATAAATATAATATATTTAAAGATTTCTTAATCTTTGGTTCTTTTTGAGGGAAAAGCATAGGCATGTTTTTTTTTTTTTTTTTGATGATTTTTTTTTTATATATATATTTTTTTGAACATAGAACATACAGAACAAACAACTACAATCAAACAAGAACCAAAACCCTCTTCCACCCCCCAAGCATGGGCATGTTTGACTGTTGACTGATGAATGCAGCCTGTTCAGCCAGTTCACAGCCGAATTAGAGGAAGAAGAAGAAGCACAGAAATGGTTGCCAAGGTGCCCAGATAGTCATTTAACCCTCATTGGTTGAGAGGCACGCCGAGGGCAGGACAACCTATTCACATGCTGCTCTTTCCATCCCCATTATCTCCTCTGTCTCATCCCTGCAACCACCAATATGGTTTTCTTGAAAGGGTTTAGCATTCTTTTAAATGTAAATACCAAATTGTGCTCACTCTGTGCAGACGCACAGGATGGAGCTGAAGATTAGGTTTGATGTTTTATCGCCGCAGTGGCTTTCTCTTGAGTAAAACCATTTAACAGCAGCGCCAATTGCAGAGCAGAGCATTTAGGGGCGTTTTGGCCACATTTAACATTGGGGAAGATCATACACAAAGACAGGCCCACTACACCGCATCGGCCTTGTCCGAGCATCCTACTATGATGGACTCTGCAGCACAAACGGGGCTGCAAACTTCAATCTCATCACTCTCAGCAGTACTTATCATGTTGCTGAGTAGCTTCAGATGTCTTCATTCAGCCTCGGCTATATCTTTTCTCAGAGCCCTTGCATTTTTTGGACGGCAGTGAGTGTGCATTCCCTGGCACAATTTTCAATAGAGCAACCCCTGGAGAAGCCAGAGAATGGCTATCACAACAATTACACTGACAGCTCTTTTCTAAAGTGCACTTGATTTATTTGATTTAGCGAAGATTAATGGCCCTCCCTCCAAGCAGGCCTGGCTGAGATGTGCAGCAAAGCACAGGCTTACTCCTTCAGAAGCACAGGTGTATGCTAACACAGATAATGAAATGGTACCAGATATAGGCACACATCCAAACATATATGTACTGTACATATACTCACAAATCATCCTTGAGTATGCTTGATCTGAGATTTGTTTGTTACCCCTGAACTGACGGATTAATTCCTCAAATTTCTGTTTACTTCAAAGCATAACACTGTCACAATTAAAATTAAACTGGATATTAGAGTTTTTCATATTTGCATACAATGTGCAGCCCAAACTTGAAAATTAAATGATATACTTGACTTTAATTATGTCCAGATTTTTGTTCATTTTTAATAAAAAATGAAATGGAAATTACTTGTTCAGGGTTATGTCCCCTTTAGCAAAATTAAAAATAAAGCACATTCTTGCCTACTGCCGTTTTTTGTTTGTTTTGTTTTTACATTTGTCTGGGGGTGGTATGGCTGTTGTTGTAATGCTCTATGTATGTATGTATGTATGTATGTATGTATGATGAAATTGTAAGATTCTGATTTATGATGAATATTTTTGCTCATTTACCTTCTTTTTATTGTTGACATTTTGACAATGTGGTGTTGTATAGATGTATAAAACTAGCTAATGAACGCCATGAGGACCAAAATGTTGAGAATAAATATATCAGCAGTAAGTGGAGGGGAAAAGGACAGCCTGGGGTTGTTATATGCATATTGCTGTAGTGCTTTATGATGAAATGTACGAGTTGTGCTGCCCTCCGACTCAACCGACACAATTCATGTTTGCATAGATATTTTTTCTGTCCAAAGAGTGCTTAAAAATAAAGATACAGCAGTCTGGTTACAGCTAGGATTTTAACCTGATTTTGTTTTAACATTGGTAGCCCTAGACTTCATTATATAAAACTCTGAGTGTTACTTGAAAATAACTTAGGTAGTGTGGTCAGGTTTCAGTTTGGGTTTGTATAAATTCATTTTAGTGTTGGCAGCCCTGAGCTTCTACTATCAAATTCAGTTCAATTCTGTTCTGCTTACTTATTTTGAGGTGCAGTAGCTCATATGGCTTGATCTTTTTTCACTGTCTCACACACACAGGCTCATAAACTGTATGCAGACAGCCATGTTCCCAGAGCTCGCTGCTAGAGGGAGACACCTGCCCTTCCACTATGTGCCAGGAAGCGCTACGTCTGGCTGGCTGGCCGACAGTTGCCAGGCCAGCGGTCCGGTACGCTCCAGTGCTGTTGGCACTGATGCCTGTCCATCTGTCCGAGTTGACACGTTTGCTCCCACACCACTTGTCCAGGAGGACAAAATGTGCTGTGGTGTCCTGGCAAAGCTCCCCGAAATGTCAACCTGGTGTGACAAACCCATGCCGGCCCCTTGGCCCTCACAGGCCTGGTAGTGTGGGGCGCTGCCCTGGATCCGACATGGAGCCAGGAACATGCCATGGTAACAACAACTGCTGATCGACTACCGGGGCGCTACCATCTTGTCCAGGGTGGATAGAGCTTGTACGGTCGGGTCGAGGATGACTGTTCTCATTACAGGCCCTGAACCTTACAAAATGTGGCTATTCACTAGTTGATAGAGGGCAGCTGGACAGAAATGAGACATCATGAGCAGGAAATGCAATGCTCGGATCCTCCGCAGAAGTGGATTAAAAAATGTTATGAAAGAAACAAAGTGTAACTTGGCGCAGCTTCTTACAAGCCAAAAACAATGGACGCAAAAGACAAATAGCATGTGGAACATATTTTCTGTTGTTTGAGCAGATGGTCTTGGAGGTGCTGTGAGGGTCTGATGTTGGCTGACTCTGTCCTGCAGCCCCCTCAGGGCAGCAACTGTGAGTAGTCATTAACACGGGGAGCAGGCCATGCCAGGAGAGAGCTGAGTCTATAGTTAACAGCCACTATCCAGTTAAATCCTCCTCTGTGCTAAACAAGATCAACTACAGCATTTCTACTGCTTGCCAAGACTATAAAAGCAGCACATCATGTAAAGACCTTTAGAAAAAAAGACATTGTTTTGCAAGCACAAAGGAACAGAATGGGGAAAGGTGTATTTCCACTCTACTGCGCCTCATCGCTCACTTTTGCTGGATCTAAGGTTACGGCCAGGGCTGTCTGGCAGTTATCCATACACAGTGAATCATGGCATTTGTGTGTGTGTGCACATGTGCATGTGTGTGTGCACAGTGGAGCTGTGGACAGGTATGACAGGCTGACCTCTGCATGCTACCAGAGAGAGTGTGCGGCCCAGTGTTACCTGTCATAACACGAGCTGCCTGGAGCCCTGGAGCACCAGGCTGACCAGGCCACTGGGCAGCTAGAAATAATAGAGACTGGCAAGAGGGCAATGAGGGGTCACACGGAGGGAGAGAGGAGGGGGACAAGGACATATGACAAGAGGACTGGTGGAAAGATGAAGGCAGGAGAGTGAGAGGGAGAAGAAGAGAGGAAAGAGAAATGTAGTGGAGTGAGAAGAGCTGTGAGGATAATGATGTGGGAGCAAGTGGGTCAATCAAGGAGCAAAGAGAGGATGATAAAAGAGAGATAAGGTAAGGAACGTGGCTTCTGTTCTCCCTGAGCCTCTGAAGACTGCTAAAAACTATGCGTTCAGGCAGTGAGGAGAGATAAATGAAAATCTGACTTGTTGTGTGAATGCTGATTCAGCAGCATTTACATTATTGTTATCCGTTTCTTCAGTACGACTTTCGGGCGCCTAATACATCTGCATACTTTCAGCTACTAAAACCATTCAAATATCAAAATGTTCAGCTCTTTAAGGACATTTGGGCTTGTATTAAACTTTTTTCTACCATTTATACTTTAAAAAATTAAGATTTCTTCTTTTTACATTGAAAGTGAAAATGCTACTAGTCCCACATATATTCACCTAAAGACATCGTTCTAGCTTTAAATTAGGGCTGTCAAATGATTAAATTTTCTTAATCGCAATTAATCGTTGAATTTCTATAATCGCGATTAATCGCATATTTTATCACATGATTAAAATTCTATTATTTTGCATTTCAGAACTGTATTTGTTTATTATATATTTAATCTAGTCACACATACGAATTTAACAACAACTTTGAATGCACCACAAAATGGTAAATTACCAGTTTCATTGAACGCACAGTCTGTGTTTTTCCGACAACAGCAGCTGCAGATTGTTACATCCCGGTGTCGGAATCCTCTACAGTGAAATACAGTCACACTGTACACGGTTTAGCGTAAGCTGTCAGCATTGTAACCGTGTTTCCACCACCAGCTACTAGCTAGCGGTAGGCTAACGTTAGCTGCTGTCGAGTATAGTGTTAACTAGCATCATGTACAGTTTCTGTTTCATGTAACGTCCGTTTTCAGAGCATCAGAGAGAAGTGCAGACATAGTAGGCAGTGGCAGTGGCACCAGAATGAGGCACCGAAATCCGCGTTGCTATTCCTGCAGCAGCCTGATGTGTTACGAGGAAGTACGGCAAAATAGTAGCCTGTTAGGCACGACACAAAGCCGAGTGAAGTGAAAATAAATTGATAAATGGCGGCATGCGATTAATACGATAAAAAAAAAAATTACGCATTATGCTCGGCCCTTAATCGCATCGCGATTAACGCATTAATGCTGACAGCTTTACTTTAAATTATTTACAAAACTTTCAGCTATTAGAAAATGATTCAGCTTTTTGATACCTTACAGTTTTAGTCTTATCACTGTTTTTCACAAGTTGCTTCTTTCAGGCGGTTTCTGCGTTTTTAATGGGTGTGTAATGTGTTACTTACTGTATGACTTTTTGTGTGGAGTTTGCATGTTCTTCCAGACTTTATTTGACATACTATACTATGAATTTTTTATGACTTTTTCCAACATACTATGACTTTTGTATCACTTTTTTCGACTTGCTATGACTATTTTGACATATTATACTATGACTTTTTATGACTTTTTTCAACATACTATACTATGGATTTCTTTATTTCTTTTTTCGACATACTATACCATGACTTTTTCGACATACTATACTATGACTTTTTTCTACATATTATATAATATGACTTTTTACGACATAATATACTATGACCTTTTTATCACTTTTTCCAACATTACTTTTTAAACACTTTTTTCAACATATTATACTATGGCTTTTTCAACATACTATACTAAGACTTTTTACGACATAATAAACTATGACCTTATTCTGGCATGCTACTAGGAGTTATTGCAACAGACAAGGTGGCTGGGTGGTTAAGGCAAAGCACTGTTAAACCATTGTGCTCTGTGTGCATGGGTTTGAATCCCATCATCATTAAATCAGGGTCAGTGTTCTGCAACTAATAAATCTCACCAATTATGTGTTTTAACGACATACTACACTGTCACGTTTTTCATTTCCCTATACTACAACTTTTTTCAACATACTATTATATGACTTATTATGACATACTATGTGATGACTTTTTCAACGATATAGTTTTTTAAGTTTTTTATCACTTTATTGACATACTATACTATGACTTTTTTCAACATACTATGCAATGGCTTTTTATCACTTTTTACAACATGACTTTTTAAACACCTTTTTTGACATACTATAATATGGCTTTTTTATCGCTTTTTTTGACATACTATACTATGACTTTTTTATAATTTTTTTCAACATACTATACTATGACTTTTTTCGACATACTAGACTATGGCTTTTTTTATTACTTTTTTCGACATACTATACTTTTTCTTTTTATCACTTTTCGACATGTTATACTATGGCTTTTTTTTTAATCACTTTTGTATATACTATACTAAGGCTTATTTAACACTTTTTCAACATGCTATACTTTGACTTTTTTCGACATACTATACTATGACTTTTCATCACTTTTTTCAACATACTATAATATGGCTTTTTTTATCACTTTTTTTGAGATACTATAAAATGGCTTTTTTATAATTTTTTTGACATACTATACTATGTTTTTTTTATCACTTTTTTGACATACTATAATATGGCTTTTTATCAATTATTTGACATACTATATAATATGGCTTTTTTCAAAATACTATACTATGACTTTTTTATCACTTTTTCGACATACTATATACTACGGCTTTTTATCCCTTTTTCGACATACTATATACTATGGCTTTTTATCACTTTTTCAACATACTATACTATGACTTTTTTATCACTTTTTTCAACATACTATGCAATGGCTTTTTATCACTTTTTCCAACATGACTTTTTAATCACTTTTTTTGACATACTATAATATGGCTTTTTTATCGCTTTTTTCGAAATACTATACTATGACTTTTTTCGACATACTATACTATGGCTTTTTTTATCACTTTTTTCGACATACTATACGGCTTTTTCGACATACTATACTATGGCTTTTTTGACATTCTATACTATGACTTTTTTCGATATACTATACTATTTTGTTAGCACTTTTTTTCGACTACTATACTATGGCTTTTTCGACATACTATACTATGACCTTTTCGAAATACTATACTATTTTGTTATCACTTTTTTCGACTACTATACTATGGCTTTTTCGACATACTATACTATGGCTTTTGTATGGCTTTTTCAACATAGTATACTATTGCTTTTTTATCACTTTTTTTGACATACTATACGGCTTTTTCAACATACTATACTATGACTTTTTCGAAATAATATACTATGGCTTTTATGTATATATATATGTGTGTATGTGTATATATATGTATGTATATATATGTATATATATGTGTATATATATATATGTATGTATATATATATGTGTGTGTATATATATATATGTGTGTGTATATATATATATATATATATATATATATATATATATATATATATATGTATGTGTGTGTGTTTGTGTGTCCTGAGTGTATTTACACTTGTACTTATAGCTGTCTACTCATGATCCGATCACTCAGCATTTTAATACCAGGTCAAAAGGGGGCCTCTCTCTACATATCTGTTTTTCTCTGTCAATATGTCTGTCTGTCTGCTGTAAAGAAGACAGACAGTTTCGCACTTTAGCTATTTATACTGCTTCAGCTGCTTTCCATGCTTAATCAAGTCTTATTTAGGGATCCATACTTATTTCAAGCCTAAAAATGTTCCACATATTTCATTCATTAGGAGTTTTACATAACTTGAAACTTCTTTTCGTACTTTTGGAAAATTACTCAGCTGATTGAGATTTCCTAATCTGACCCACCCATTTCACCAACTCATTCATTACTCATTAGTTACTTCATCCAAATTTAAGCTGGCAATTCAGTTTAGCATCAGGTTTTACAAAAACTTCCATACCATATTGGTATTATTCTGCTTTTTTAAGACATTCGTATTAATTAGAACCATTAACACTTTTCCACATTTTCCTACAAGTTCACCTTCTAACACATTTTTATCAGCAATTAAGTATAGCGACAGCTTTTTCAAAAAAAAATTTAAGTATTTTAATTTGATACGTTATAGGTATTATTCAACGTTTCAATGAAATTCATACTAATTAAACCATTCCCACTTGTCCAACTATTTTCACTTTGCCATCTTCTTATGGAATTATGCCAGTAATCCAGTTTAGCTTTAAGCAATTTTGCTGTTTTTTGCCCCCAACGTCTCCTCCCAGGCAGCACGGCAATGGTTATGTTTAGGGTTAAGGTTAGGGTTAGCTGCCTGGAAGGCGACGTTGGAGGCAAAAAACACCATTGAGCGTCCGACACCCTCAAACCAGAAAAATAAGCCCTCTTTTTAACAAGACATACCAACACACATCACTTCCCATTTGTTTGGAAGTGTAGTTTATCTTTGCGAGTATGATATTGTAGCGTTCTCGAGGTGCAGCCACTGGCCTGCAGAGATGGAACAGCTGAATTCACTTAGGCAGGCTTGGCCAGCAATTAAAGTGCTGGATTAAGAGTGATTGCATTTTGTGTCCTGAGGAGGCGCTGCCTGCCATCTTGAGAGGTCTCATTAACATGGCTGCCGTGGGCTTTGCTGAACACTGCCACAGGCAGTTAAAAAATAATGGAGACATTATCAACCTTAATGTCTTGTACCTGGAGTGGAGAAGATTTTATAATCACTATTGTGATGGGCCACGGGCTGCCAGTTGGGCGAAAGGGAAAGGTTGGATGAAGATAACCCTTTTTCTGACCAGACCCCTGTGTGTTTTTTTGATCAGCCACTACACGTGGGGAGTCTGAGCAGCTGGATTTCATTAATTGAGTGCTGGCAGCATTCTGCTCTGGCGGCAGGGGTGAGTCACACTGGTGGGATTGGTCTCTCTCTCTCTCTCTCCCTGATATCATCTTCCAACCATAACTACAAATAATTATTCACTCAAATCCATTACCGGGGGTCAATCATTTCCCCAATCAGTTCTAAAGTCCAATTACTGGCGCCAAGGCTCTATTCGCGCCTTCCTGCAGATGAAGGCCTGGCCCAAAGGCTGCCCAGTAAATTACACATAGCAAACAGTGGAGTGTGCCTGTGTGGGAGAGCGAGCCTCCTCAGGTGGGTAATAAAGCAGAGGTACATACTGGTCTCCCTGGGGCATTCTGACCGTACCATCTAGCAGACTTCACCAGGTTAAATAGAATTAGCCCATGCAATGAGACGCACTTTGAATACCAACCACCTCTCATCACTCTACAGGCTAGAGAGCACGCAGCATGCACGGCGCAGCCTGTTATTAACATCCATCTCAGCAGTTGATATAATAAGACATGTCGCCATAAGGGTCTTCTTATAAAGAGGCTGCACAGTGACCCATCAGAGCAGCATTATAAGTGGGATGTTACATCTACAAGCACACACACATTGCTGTAGCTCTCCAACCCCATTAGCGTGTGGCTTCTTGTATTGTTTTGCAGCTGTCTTGAAAGTGAGCCCTGAGCCTGGAGGAACTGCTTCTCACACTCATCTGTCACTACAGAGGGACAGCAGTGCAGCGAGCCGAGTCGGAGCGTCAGGGTGGGCAACAAGGCAGGCAGCGTGTGTGGGTGCATGTGTGTGAGTGTATGCGTGACAGGGGATGGATGGCTTGTATGTATGTACAAGATGTGCTGGAGGTGAGCAGGACGGGTGTTCAAAGAGAGGGGAGGATGGGTGAGTGTGGTGGAATGTGCTTGTGTGTGAGGAGCAGAGCAAACATAGCAGGGACAGGGTGAGGCTTTGTGGATCAGCAGCCCATGACCGGTTGTCACACTACACACACAGTTCCTAAATCAGCCTGGTAGGAGGGCCAGTCTGACATTTCCCCCAGTGTCAGCCTTTCCTCACGCTCTGACCAGAAAACAACCAGAACTATAATGCTGACACAACCTACAAAAAGAAAATCCTAGATATCTCTCTGTGCTAGGATATGCTCACTTTGTTTACTGGCATTTGTAGCAGCCCCATTGTTCACCCCTCATTCCAGACTTTGAGGTTTCGAAGGGGAAAAGCTGAGTTTTTGGACTGCAATTACAACAGTATGGGGGCACTGTTTTGTTTTGTCCTGAGCCAGGAAAGCATTCTGACTTCAGACTGCTGACACAAAGAAAGGCTGTCAATGTAAGCCCCTCCATTAAACATGAAAAAACCTCATCAAAGAGCCAGTCTCTGTCCTGTCTGTGCTTACATTCAAGAGATCGAGCGAAATGCTAAACACATGTGGATGGGTCCTGTGTTTAGGCTAAAATGGCCGAACACGATCCGGCAGCATTTGAGTTAATCTTCCTTAGTGAAACCGCATGGTGTTGTTTACACTGGAGACAACTGTGTGTGTGTGTGTGTGTGTGTGTGTGTGTGTGTGTGTGTGTGTGTGTGTGTGTGTGTGTGTGTCCAGCGCTGCAGAACTCACTGTTCCCTTTTGCAAAGCCAGAGCAGTTACAGTGTGTATGTGTTTGTGTCAGCATGATGGAGGAGAAGGGTGTTACTCAGACCTAATGAATCCATCTGCATTCAAGGGGCATTCTTCCTCTCGTATACAGACGGGAGCAAACGAGCAACGACCTAGGAGCGCATCCAGCGGTTGGGGGGCTCCAGCTCAGTATTTCCAAAGCAGACCAGCAAGGACAAGCATGGATTAGTATTGAATTCAACTCTGAAATTTAGGAGATCTACCGTCAAGGAGAGGGATGAGGTTGAAAGCCTTCACACACTCAACCCTTCTGTTCTGTACTCTACTAAGCAGTGCTCCTTTCTGCTTTTCAGCGAGGATTGAGAATAGCCGAGGAGGGTTTGGCACTGAGGGCGAGGACTACAGTACAGCCTGTGGCCCAGGAGAGTGGCAGCTGCTGATGTCCTCACCTCTGAGTGACCTAGCACCCTAGCAACCTCAATGAAGAATGGATGGAGGGCAGGAGGCGGGGGCATTATGAGGAGGAGGGTAGTTGGCACTCAGGGCCCAGTCATTAGGATAATGAATCCAGAGTTAAGTGGAATTTGGGAGCCCTCTAGTGGTTGAAGAGAGTAGAAACTCACACCCACATGGGGTAGAGATACAGTATCATGAACAATATAAATACTGTGTAATATCAAACCCAATCATTACTCTCTCTTTATAAAGTATTTGTAATCGGTATTTAATAAAAACAATAAAATAAAAAAAGGGCCAAATTGTCTGTAGTTGGTTCAAAATACAGCTTCCAGGCTTTTAACTAGAACTAAGAAACAAACAAAAACAAATTAAAGCTGCAAGCAGCGATGAACGGGCCTTCGCCTTCTTGCAGTCGGGGGTACTGGCAGACGCAACATCACATGTAGATCACACATTCTAAGTTTCATGTAAATCGGAATAACTTCTGCCAAGATACAACCGTTCATGTTTTAACAGCCACTTACAGGAAGTTGTTCCTCCATAACTTGCGCATTGTTTTAGCTATCAAAATTCTTTTGATAACTTTTAGTCACGAGGGTCCACCGAATCTACATCCACGTTTTCGTACAGATTGGACTCACGGCCCAGGAGGAGTTAGACAAAGTATGTTTCCCATATATTGCGATGTGGCTACTTAATAAATAAAAATCTAACAGCGCCATCTAATGGCCGATTCACTCTAAATTTGGCATGGATGCTCAAGCCCCTATGCGGAACAACTGTGTCATGTTTGGTGTCAATCGGAATAAATCTTAGTAAGATACGCTACTTCCTGTTTCGACAGCCCCCTACAGGAAGTTGGTCCTCTGTAACTTATGCATTGTGTTAGCTATCAAAATTGTTTTGATAACTTTTTGTCATGAGGGTCCACTGAGTCTACGTGTACATTTTTGTGCAGATGGGACTCACGCTCTAGGAGGAGTTAAAAAAAAGTAGGTTTCGCTCAAAGCGAATTTGCTAATTAATTAAAAAAATGAAAACAGCGCCATCTAAAGGCCGATTGACGCCATATTTGGCACACAGTCTCATTGGCACATGAGGAACAACTGTCTTAAGTTTTGTGTCCATTGGAATAGCCGTGTGCAAGATACAACCGTTCCTGTTTCGACACCCACCTACAGGAAGTTGGTCCTCTGTAACTTGCGCATTGTTTTAGCTATTAAATTCTTTTGATAACTTTTTGTCACGAGGGATCTCCGAGTCTATATGCCAGTTTTC
Source organism: Sander vitreus (assembly GCF_031162955.1). Taxonomy (NCBI): domain Eukaryota; kingdom Metazoa; phylum Chordata; class Actinopteri; order Perciformes; family Percidae; genus Sander; species Sander vitreus. Next base: position 24,926,913 of record NC_135856.1, on the reverse strand, counting down.
GTGCTGATCGGACTCACGCCCCAGGAGTAGTTAGACAGAGTAGGTTTTCCATATATCAATATATTGCTGATTAATTAAAAAAAATTAAAACAGCGCCATCTAATGGCCGATTGGCGCCAAGTTTGGCACAGATGCTAAACCGGTCATGACAAACAACCTTGTCAAGTTTCGGGGCAATCGGAATAATTGTTGCCAAGATAACGCAACTTCTTGTTTAGACAGGAAGTGGCTGTAACTTGCGTATTTTTTCAACTATCTAAATTCTCTGGATAACTTTTCGTCATGAGTGTCAACAGATACTACCTGCAAAGATTCAAGAAGATTGAAATCACGGCCTAGGACGAGTTCGAAAGAATGTAAAACACATGAAAAATGCATAATTAAAAATGGCCGCCTTCCGGTTGGGCGTAGCTAATGAAGTTAAATGGGAAATATGTCTGCAATGATTAGAGCAATATGGGTTTTAAATATGGTGAAGATTGGAGCAACTATGTCCAAGTTAAGGCCTTCCAGGCATTAGGGGGCGCTATGGAGCCCACTTACAGGTTTGGGCCAAATTGCAGTACAGTCTCGCAAAGCTCCCAGGTGTTTATGTGGGCGCCAATTTTTGTGAGTTTTCGTATATATTGAGGCCGTCAAAAATGTGCCCAATGGCTAAAACCAATTAGGGTCCCATAGGCCATGCCCACTTTAATCAATCAGTACCTTACTGTGGGGGTGGCCTCATGAGTGGCCCTAAATGGTACCCTTAAAATTTTGTAAAAATCAGATGAGCCGTTCATGAGCTATAAACTTTATGTACTTGTAGCGCCCCGTAGTGGCCAATTTTTGTGTGTGTGGGGCATCTCCAGAGGGTCATGGCAAACAAGAATCTTAAGTTTTGCGTTGATAGCAATAATTTTGGTCGAGATATGGCAAAGTTGGTGTTTTCATACTCTCATACTACAAATTTGTTAGTAATATTTGCAATTTTGCAATATGTGCAATTTTTATCCTATAAAAATTCTTTGGATAACTTTTTGTCAGGTCCGTCTGGAGATGCTACCTGCCAAGTTTCATGCAGATCGGTCGCACGGTCTAGGAGGAGTTTGGCAAAGTAGGTTAAATCGCGATTTTTCACGCATAAAAGTCTAGGCGGAAATGGGCGTGGCCTATATCAGGAGAATCAGCTAGATCCAGGGAACGCAAAGATATATGGTTTTTGAATGTGCGATGTACGGCTTGGGAGTTATAGGGCCAAACGCGTTTTTTTCTACAATAGCGTCACCTAGTGGTGCATATGAGTAATTATTTTGAATCGTTGCAATTTTCACCAGTTGTGACGTGTGCAAATTTTTGTGAGTTTTCGTGCATTCTAACCCCCTCAAAAATGCGACAAAGGACTCGGAAAAATAATAGGTTTCAGTGCAAGGCACCGTTGGGGCCTTGCACTTTTGTGCTCGGGCCCTAATTATCCCAATTTTATTATGCCCCTTATTGGCATCCAGTTACATACTAAATAAAGTTGAAGATTCTATTAAATGGACTGGCTCCAAGTCACATTTGCAGCATTGTTATGAAAGTACAGATGGCAATGGCAATGGTGTCAGATGGCAACTTGATTGCTTCACTGATTATTATTGGGCCAACACCGAAAAGCATGAAAAGACAAGTTGCGAACTCATAACTTCTGAAAAAACTCTGAATTCAAAGTTGTGATCACCCCAGAGCTGAAACAATGAATCCATCTACAGAAAAACGATTTATCATAAAAGTCATTTATCATACAAAAATATTGCAGATTACCGCTTCTCATATGCAAGGGTTTGCTGCTTTTCTCTGTTTTATATTATCACAATATGAATATTTTGTTTGGTCAGACAAAAAAATCGAGCAATGTCCTGTTGTCAATTTGGGCTCTAGGAATTGTGAGGGGTATTTTTCTGCCATTTTATAGACTAAATGATTAATAGATTAATTTTAAAAAGTAATTGACAGATCAATAGTAAAAATAACAGTTAGTTGCAGCCCTTGTTTGCACTGATATTTTAAGCAGGATATTACCACAATCCCCTTACCCTTTATATAGATTATACAGGCACATGTCACTGTCGGCTACTACTGTTATCCTTAATAAAGCAGCATTTCTGTTTAAATGAATACAGTAGCTGCACTGGAGTTATGAGTGTATGACTTTTCTTTGTCTTTAATTCTCTTGTGGCGTCCAGGAGTGCAGTGCATTATGAAAGTAATTCTGAAAATAAGTGTGTTTTGCCTGATTTAAAAGCAGCTGACTCATTCAGGGGATACCTAGCACTGACATTTCTGGCTTCAGAGTGCAGAAAAAATTCATTAGGTCTTTGACAAATCTCAGGGCTAATATTCGTAGGAGGTAACATTAATCACTCCCCCTTTTTTCATATCATGAGCAAACAAGGACGGAGAAAAGCTCGGCCAACTCTACTGACAGATTTAATGTTATTCACACCAATTTTTTTTCAATATAATATTCAACTCGTAACACACATAGTGAATAAAAACATTTTGTTAAGTCAAGTCGCTTTGCAAAGGGAAATTAGCTTTTGTTACAAGAGCAATGAAACACCAGACCATAACAAATCATATTTCTCTGAGTCTGATCCTTTCATTTAAAATGTTCTTTTTGGGTAATACATAGTGTTATTGATCATTGGATGAGAAAGGAGGGCAACAGTGTCAGTAAAAATTATCACAGATTACACCACTACAGTACATGTCATGTCAATATTTATGGCATGAAGAACAAGTCACAGCTTCACCAAATAATGACCCTGTTCATAAAAGTGATGGGTACTGTGCAAACCCCAAATGTACCAACATGGCCTTTACACCCCTCTGTATGTTTTGCACTAATCTCATTCAAACGGATCCTGAGGGCCTGTAGTGTCTTTGTCCAAGTAGACAATCCCAAGTATCTACTTTAGAAAAACCAGGCTATTGACGGTGCAACATTTCGTATCTCACAGTGATTGAAATGTATTATTTTCAATCAACTGTCCAAATGGATGTGGATGTGTCTTAAAGCAGTAGGTAAGAAGTGCAAACTGTCAGCACTCTCTTTCTGCATTAAAGCATGCAGAAACCAAAGTTTCTGTGGAGGGATGACTTCTTTCTTAGGTGTTTTAAATTTCAAATTAAGTGTAAAAAGGGCAAGACAGCTTTTTTTGTGTGCAAACCACAGCGTCAAGGGCACTTATTCTCAATCTGTCCTGGCTTTCCTTTGCATTGAGTGGCCCTGATCAGCCATGAGGCATCCATCCATCCATCCCCAAAGGAGCAGTCCCACTGATTACTGTGGTGATGATGATGAGAAGACTTTGAGCAGCAGGTCAGCAGCCAGGCCTGGGGAGATAGCTCCTTTAGTGACTCTCTCCTCGAGGTGGGGTAGAGCCTCTCTGACACTAGGGTGATTCTGGAAATGGCAGAGGGCGTTCTCCTGGATCAAACTCCACATCCAAACCTTCTGCTGGGCCCTCCGCCGCCCCTGCAGTTCACCGCTGGCTAGCATGGCGTCCCGGTACGACTCCATCTTGGCCCAGGCCTCTGGCATGCCCTCACTGGTGTGTGAGGAGGCACGCATCACCTGAAGAGGAGGGGAGGGGGATGCATGTGTGAATTTAAAGAGTCTCTTTTTCAACCACCAGGTGGTCACTTCATATAGTGTCTGTTTTTTTTCCCCATTTTTGTTTGTTGTCGTGTTGGGCCTACGAGTGCAACCATGACACATTTACATTGATTCAAAATGTCAGTGTTGATTAATGTGCATTGTGTATGAACAATAAAAAGTAGCCCTGAATATGTGTATGATTTTATTTGACAAATACAGAATTTAATGGTGTATGTTTAAGATGTTTTTTTGCGATGCACTTCTATCCTGTAAGAAGCTGTCATGCCACTTTACAAACAGTAGAAGTATTTGTCATCCTAGAACACCTTGTTGACACAAGCAATCTGGGGGGTAAATGTCACTTATGTGTTTAGTTCAACTGACTGCATGTCTCTTTTCAGAGCTTGCTGCAGATTTAAAAGCACATGATGAAATTTAGGGTAACGTTCAAAACGCAGACACAAACGTGAAAGAGCCTCAGAATACAAAAAAAAGGTCATGCCATTCATTCAGATGTGCATTTAGGGCCCATTAAACTGCCTTTATGAAAGCTAACCTTCTGTTTTTTCTCACTTTATTACACTTGTGAATAAAAAGAGAGACGAGACTAGACCTCAGTGTCAAATAAAACTACAGATACACAACAATCTCTAGGCTGCTAAAGTGTAATGAAATTACATGTATCATTTGGAGATAATTTGGCATCAACTGGTAAACGACAAAGTTGAATGTGACAGCCTGATACATATTGGCGGCCATTGATCCACAGCCAATTATAAATCCTGTAATTACATCATTATGTTAATCATTTTACGAGGACTTGATTTGAGTCTGATGCAAAAACAGGAAATCAAACGTTGTGAGCCTAAATGTACTGTACATTCACAAATTATCCTATTTAAAGGGCTAGATCAAAATAACATAAAAACCATCAAACATATTACCTTACTGGTGTCTAGCCAAGCAGACAGGTTTATTTTTGTTTGTCCATGTTTAAGATTCCTTATCAGTCTCTAAGAGCTTCGCCTCCTCCCCAGTACAACGGAGTTGAATGGAATTGTGTTTATTGTGCTATGTGCAATGATTTTAATTTAAAGCGGGTTTTTTTCTTCCAGAAACAAATGCTGCTGTTTCTCTGGATAATCCACAGACTTCACTGTGAATGGTTTTCAGTGGAACAACTTTTCTCCTGATGAATTTGTCTTTTATGAAAACTGTTAGAGGGGTAAGAGAGAAAATACGTTGGTGAACTGACCCTATAAAGGGCTACTCTAGCAATTTAGTGTTGCACTTTCTTAAGATTGAAGGACTTGCAAGAGACAGATCGAGCTCCAAAACACCGCATCCTACACTTCCCATAATCCAACACCTTTCAAACTCCACGCAGTGGCCCTTCTTAGTATGCATAGTCTCCTATCTCAAACAAAGATTAGAACTAAGTAAAGTAAGTAAAGGTTTTCCCTCCCTTCCCTTATTTATACAGCACTTTTCAAAAGCAGGGTTACAACGTGCTTGATTTTAATAAATATGTAAAGACAATTGAAAATTGTTAAAGAATAAGAATAAACTTTAAACAAAGTTCTTCCACCATCAGGAGGCTAAGCCCAACTATTTTGATAATTATCATAGGCGTCGATTTCGGTGGGGACGGATTTCGTCATGAGTCATTTTGTACCCACCACTTTTTCTGAAAACCTCCAGCTCAATTTAGTTAAAAAAAAAAGTCCATAACACATAATTCTTGAGTGACAGATGCCAAAAAATCCACAACAATCTCTATCCCCACAGGACAGGCGGGCGGACGGACGGACAGACACACACACACAAAACAAAAAACTAAACCGAAATCCAACGATAATAGAAGTTATCTCACATTAGCTTTGTCTTCTTCATTGGCGCCTATGGCGAGGAAAATGCTTGTACCTATAAACAATGATCAATGATTACCAAATTTCTCTCTCATATTGCTCCTCATAACCACTGAAAACTGTCAAAAAATCGAACCAGAAATGTGGTGATGATTGATCGATGTTTAGGTACTTTAAAAGGGGTGATAGAATGATTATATAGGGTATTTTACACTGTTCCTTAAAGTCTCCTAATAGGGTATGTAACATTGGTTGGGCTGAAAATTGCCCGAATGCTATTTTATTAGGCCCTTAACTACCCTGTGAATATGGCCCTATTTGGAACAAGAGCTTTTCTTCCAAATATGGTATGCTCATGAATATTTAGATGAGCTGCGCGCTGATTGGTTTGAGCGAACCCCATAGAAACACATTGGAGACGAGACAGCAGGTCTCATATTTCAGACATTGCAAAGTTATACATTGTTTGTCGGGCTATTTCGTTATTAAATTCACTTCTGAGACTTTTTTAAGATTAAGAAATCAACTATATAAAGTTAAAATATGGCCGTTTTACGAAAATTGATGGCTAATTGCAAATTTGGTAAGACGTGTCGGACTTTAGCTAGGAGCTCCACACAGTCTGGCAACCTCCATACCCGGTGAAAGGCACCGTTTCCCTGGGTACTGGACTACTGGAATACTCGGGGCTCCGTGGAGCTCCATGGAGCTGGCTGGCTGTCAGCTGCCGGCATAACTAGAGTAGCTATATTTACAGTTTGAATTTCGTCACGCCACTTATATAACATCTACCCCAAGGTCTTATAAAGCTAACAATGGTGTCCGATTTCAATTTAATGCATTTTTGTGAACATTAGGGGTTTCGTTAGCTGCTACTGTCCCTTCAAGCGGCGTTTGGTAGTCCATTAACCCAAAAAACGGTGATTTTGCACGGGTATGGAGCACCGTGGGCTGCCAGCCGTGACGGAGCTCCATCTACCTCACAGCAGGCCGGGCGAGGACTAACTACAGCTACAGGACAGCGTCTTTCAAAACATGACCTGCGCGAAAGAGAAAAAATAAAAAAAATAAAATGAATGCGTCATTGTACCCAGCACTTCTGGAAATGTACTTCCGAATGCGTCTCTGCCCCCAGCACATTTCAAACCAAACTGACGCCCATGTCAATTATATAATAAGTCTTTTTAACTCCAAATGTTCTCTTGATTCCAGCTTCCTTAACGTGAGAATTTTCTGCTTTTCTGTGTTTTATATGGATGTCAATTGAATGTTTTGATGTATTTCTCTTTAACAGTTTTCTGACATGTTATAGATCAAATAAGAATTGATTGAGAAAAGAACTGTTAGTTGCAGCCCTAACTGTTAGTTAAAGTTTATCATTAAGTCTCAAGATCTTTCACGTATTACCAAGAACTTGGAAATCAAAGTAGAACTCATGTCATGCCATTCATGTTTTATGTTTTCATGGTGAGCGAGGTGGACAAAAGAAGGCAGACTGATAAAGCGATGAGAGACTCAATCATAGAATATGCTACTGTAGGCCACACAGACAGACACAAAAGAGGGCAAGAGAGCAAAAGTAAGGATAAATACAGAGAGGAGACTACGAAGAGCAGCTTTTATGTTGAGTGCGCAGGCTTCTAATCAGCAAAATGCATGACGCAGCAGCTGAGTATTCAGAGCAGAGTAGGCGGGTGGGGTTGAGGAGGAGAGGGGTGGGAGGTGGGGGCGTTTCCTGGCAGCTTGCCCAGTGGGCAGATGCTGCATTAGGCTGGGAAAACAAAGGGACAAGGCCAGGCAGGCAGGCGGGTGAGCTGGGACATGCAGGGAGGGGTGAGACACTGCAGTACTGAAACCATGACGCCATGACATCATCACCATCATCATCATCACCCTCATCATCATCCTCCCGCCCCCTCCTGGGTCAGCTGACCTCTTATTGGGGTGGCTTGTTGGGTCCACAGGGCAGTGATACGGCTATGGCTCCCCAGTAGGTCAAATGTTGAACAGTTATCAATTATCCTTTTTTTTTTTTTTAAATGCCTAATCATTCTGTTGTTGTCTCCGTCACTTACTACACTGCCTACACACACACGCGCACACACACAAACAATCACACCCGCACCCACACACACACCTTAGGGTTCCAGGACTTGGACTGTCTCCTGAGCAGCTTGAGTGCGCTGGTGTATTCAGTCTGGATCCTCCTGGCTGGCACCACTAGGTCTCCATCCGACTTCGTCACCACCACCAAGTCTGCCCTCTCAATGATGCCCCTCTTGATACCCTGGACAGAGATTTTGGCATTAAACAGTGAGGCTACTTCTCAAAACACTGTAAATAAAGCTCATGTCTAGACTGCTGAGGGATCCGTGTACAGAGTGATGGATGGATGGAGATGGGGTTGGCTGCCAATTTACTTATTTATTATTTTTGATATTGTTGCTTTCTATCCGTCCCTCACTCCTCTCTGCTTCTAACTGATCCAAAACAGGGAAAGCATTTAAGCTTATTTGTAACGTTACTCTAAAAAGTGCCTTTCACCTTTTGAAATGTAGTTTCAGTCAAACCGTGCTGTTGGGAATACTGTACTTGCAATCTGAATAACATACATTTACCGTTTGTTAGTTTGATGAATTTTTTAATGCAATGTGTTACATTTAAGATAGAATTACAATAATCAAAACAAATTCCACCTGAGCAGCTTCATGTCCCACACTAATCACCATAATATTAATCCTAATGAGTTGTGCTAATTAAGTCATTAATCTAGCTCTAATGATAAATTGATTAGCATATAGCTTTTGTCAACATACTCATCTTTACATACAAATGCGGACAGAAAAGGCAGTTTAGCGTAACAAACTACATTTGTAAATGCATTCATGCAGGAAGGTAATTCTATTTGTAGATGAGAATATCTATTTCCTTCATCACGGAGCCTGTGGTGTTAGAATAATGAGGTGGAAATCAAAGTGTTTTCACTCCATAAAATCTTTTTGCTAAAACTTTTAACTGAAAAGTTGTGTGCAAAGTAAACAAACGTATCTGAAGCTTATATGGTGACAACAGCAGTAAAGAATAAAATTCGGTAAATTGTTATAATGCCACTATGCAGAACCAACTTTATGCCTGCCAGATTAGACTTGAGCATTATTCAACCTGACACATCTTTTATTCTCTTTCTCCCAGCTCCCAAAAGTTGAAACAAGATCTCACACCGATGGGCTTGTTGCTGCTGCTGGCGTTTTTCACTGACCTGGAGTTCATCGCCCCCTGCTGGCGGAATCAGCAGCACAAACATGTCAACCATGTCAGCTACTGCAAACTCTGACTGACCCACACCTGGAGACAAAAAGACAGGGTTAAGTGTCACCACTGATCAGTAATATGACAAAATAACGCTGCTTACTCTTACTGCAAATCAGACTAACGTAAGTAAGTCAATGACCAAGTGAAAATCCTCAATCTAAAACTAAATCCACAATGACGAGCCCCCAATACGAACGTTGTATCCTGCAGTGACATTGTAAGTTAAATTGATTTTACGGTATCATGTATGAACAGGAAAAAAAATAAAAGCAATTCGCCATAAAAGGGTCTAGGTCAGGACTTGTTCAGAAGTTCAAAAATGCTTTTTAATAATCATGAGCTTCCACAAACTCACACTGAATAATTGCAAACCTCAACACTTTGAACTGTACTGACCAAATTGTGTCTGTAGCACTAAGTATTAAAACTGAGTACTGAGAGTTACAACAAATACAACGATTTTTGTTTAATTTCTTAATTCTTTGATCAGATAGTTCCTGACTTTAAAACGCAATTTTATTAATTTTATACTGTATTTAATTTGGCAAAGTTGTTGTAAGGAAATGTTAGAACAGCACTGAACACTGATGAATTAGTAAGGTTTGGCTTACACACAAAAAGGGATTGTGTCATTTCTGACACTGGCATGCAGCCCTACTGAGAAATAGGGGTGAGAATCCCCACAGTACGACATTATAATGATACTTATGTCACAATACGATATTATTGCGATTTTAAACATATTGCGATATTCTGCTATATATTGCAATGTTTTACCTTTTTTCCAACTTCAAATTATTTCCCCAAAGGGAGACGATTTTCAACATCTTTTTTATCTAAAAACTCTACTCTGTTTGTTCATCTCACTTCAATTTTATTATTTCTTTTATTATTCTAGTAAAAAAGTTATATTATCATGTGTTCAATTTATATAATAAAAGGTCGATACTTGGCGTACTGTACTGAGCCACCATTTTTCTGTTTATTAAAGAAACAAACTGAAATGACGAGTTTAATATGATGGATGGGTAAGGGGGAATATTGTATTTTTAAAAAGGTGTATATTACAACAGGAAAAATCAGTTAACAGGGTGAAACCAGGATTGCTTCAAAGAAATCTGTTTAATGAGGATAAATAATACAATATTATAGCCTGAAAATTCACTTTGAGATATACGTGGAAACACAGCGTCTTACCTACGGTCTCTACAAGGACAATGTCATATCCCGCTCCCTCACAGAGAACAATGGCCTCATTAGTTGTTCTGGTGACTCCACCAAGTGTTCCTGAGGCCGGAGATGGCCTGATAAAAGCCTTCATGTCCCTGGAGAGTTCAGTCATACGAGTCTTATCACCCATCAAAGAGCCTGCAACGAGAGGGATGAGTCTGGTTGTAGCATGAATTTGACATTCATACATAGTTTAACAGTGCTGCTGTTGATTCTACAAATACTATAGTTGTAGCCTAATTAATACATCAAAACATACACAAACATAGTCACACAACTAAAATCTATTGTGCATTGTAAAGCACCCGATAACAGCGCTTCATCAGTTTCATATGACAATCTGGGTTTACCTCCTGTAGTGCAGGAAGACGGGTCAACAGCCAGCACTGAAACCTTATGTCCACGTCCTGTCAACATCTTCCCCACCACCTCAATGAAGGACGACTTCCCTGCTCCTGGAGGACCGGACAGACCTGAAAAATCAACAAATCAATCGAATCGGCAACAAATGGCACCAAGAACTGATTTCTCTGACTTTATATAACTTTAAAACAGGCTTCAATGGGAAAAAGTAGAAGAGTAAATCTCACCCCTACAGGTTTTAAACTGGTGACTGAACTGATGTAGCAGCTCTCTAAAAATCTAATTGTCATTGGCATGACAAGATGAAGAGAGCATCTGCATGTGAAATGCATGTGTGGTGCACTGCTCTCACTGTGTCTGTGTTCAAGGAGAATGACTTTAAAGGAACACGCCGACTTATTGGGACTTTAGCTTATTCACCGTATCCCCCAGAGTTAGATAAGTCCATGCATACCCTTCTCATCTCCGTGCGTGTCGTAACGCTGTCTGACGCCCAGATCCTGGAGGTAACCGGCTCCATCTAGCCTACTGCTCCTAATAAGTGACAAAATAACGCCAACATTTTATCGATTAATCAGTTTGTCATTTTTTTATTAATTTTTTTTTTTATCTGATTCCAGCTTCTTAAATGTGAATATTTTCTAGTTTCTTCTCTCCTCTGTGACAGTAAACTGAATATTTTTGAGTTTTGGACAAAACAAGACATTTGAGGACGTCATCATAGGCTTTGGGAAACACTGATCCACATTTTTCACCATGTTTTGACATTTTTATAGATCAAACAACTAATCCATTAATCGAGAAAATAATCGACGGATTAATCGACTATGAAAATAATCGTTAGTTGCAGCCCTAGTATAGTCACAGCGTGTACAAATAACAAGGTGACATGAGACACAGCCATCTTCCGGCGACAGACTGGATGCGTGGCGTTTCTGTTGCGTGTCAGCTGCATGGATTTCTCTGTCTTTGCACACCAGAAACATGTCTGAGGCAGAGCTGCTGCTGCTAGCCTTGTCTGTACACATGTATGTTTCCCATTTCCCCTGCACTCAAGCAGTAGTATACTTCATGTTAAACATAAATATATACTGATTTGATTACAGCAAAGACAACGTCGGCAGTATTGACGGCAAAATAGGCTACAGTATTGACAGGTGCGACATTTGAAAATCAATGTTTTTTTTTTTTACATTTATATCTGCATTTATGTCAAAATCTACAGACTTTCAAATGTTAAAATGTCATTTATTAATATGTATTTGTGTCAAAATGACATAAACATATTTTCCTATTCTATCTTGCCTGTCGCGTGAAAAATAGGTGTTCGTTCTATTTCTAGCATGCGTGTCACGCAGGCAGTTTGCAAGCTCTAACCTGTTAACATGGGAGCCGAAATAAAAACGGACACGCCACGCAGCTGACACGCTCACGCGACGCATCAAGTCTGTGGCCGGCCTAACCGTATACATACTCGGAACTATATTCTCAGAAGGCGAAGCACTGCTATTTGGGCGGAGTGATAAGCGCAACACCTGAAAAGCACCGTTGTTACTCTCTGCTCCTCACCACGGGGCTTCTCAGGTGCCGCGAGCAAATCACTCCGCCCAAGTAGCAGAAGTAGCATTGCTTCGCCTTCTGAGAATATAGTTCCCAGTATGTATACGGTTAGAAGATGGCTGTGTCTCATGTGACCTTGTTATTTGTACACACTGTGAATATACAAATCACAACATGTAAATAGGAAAATGTTGGCGTTATTTTGTCACTTACTGGGAGCAGTAAGCTAGATGGAGCTGGTTACCTCCAGGATCTGTGCTAAGCTATGCTAGCAGTGCCAGACAGAGTTACGACACACACAGAGATGAGAAGGGTATGTAACTAACTCTACTAACTAACTAACTGATAAAGTCCCAATAAGTCGGCGTGTTCCTTTAACAACGTCACGAAGGTTCAAGCCTGTGTACATAAAAACTATGACTGCAAATGTGCATGACAAATCCAATCACCAAGTTTAAAAAATGTAAAACCTCAAAAATATTCAGTAGTTTAAATCAGTTCACTTTTGGATTTTAGGTCAATTTTGAATTAATTTAGAAACTATGGCGCAATGTTTTGTTCACAAATGCAATGACGAAGCGTTTTGAATTTGCTTCAGAAGTTGGCATACAATTAGTCAATACTTTTGTTAAATTATCCAGGAGATTACCGTGGTTCTGTGTTGAGGAATACTGTATTTTGATAAGAAAACTTTGAAATGGAACTTCACAGTGAGGAAAAATTCATTCACAACCAGCAACTCCTCCAACCTCCCAACTCTAGATCATGGTCCGTGCATTTCTGTGGCCCTGTCTTGTAGAGGGGCCTTGTGTCAAAACCTTTTCTAAAGAAGTTAAGTTCATTTTAGCTTATATTGTGCTAACAGGTGCACAATCATAAATAAAGTTGTTTAATCAAACTACCACAAACTAACACACAGCAGATTGTGTTTTTACTTTACTTGCTAGGAACTTAAAGGAGGCACTTTATTAGGTACACCTGTAAAAATCTAATGTAATCCAATAAAACTGCTCAGTCATAAACTCTACCTTTGCAAAGACAATAATGTTTTGATTGACACTGCTAGAGAGGTATCAAGTTAACTACAGTATACGTTTATTACTAAGGTTGTACTTTGCAGTAGTGTTGAACTGGACTGGATTATACTGAAAGGTGTTTCTAATGTTCTAATGCATCTTACATAAAGTAAATTGTATATGTGTAGCTAATGAAGTGGCCAAGAACTGTATAGTATAGTATAGTGCAAAGGGGGTACTTTCCCTACAACTTACTGTAAGCATGCATCCAGTTTGCATAGAAGAAGACCCCTTGGTGTTGTCTTCACACATGATTAGCCAAAGGCAAAACAAAAACATTAGCCGCTCAAACACTGGCCACGCACCTACTCTGAAGGCTACTGGCTTTCCTCCATTACGATTCTCCTGCTCCCTCCTATAGGCCAGCACCCTCTGCAGCAGCACCTGGGCCAGCTCTTTTTTCCTGGGATGCTGGCTCTCCACCAGAGTGATGGACTCAGCCAGAGACGCCCGCTGTCCTCCAATCAGCCCTTCGTACAGTTTCTCCAACAGCCTCTGCTCAGGCCCACTCAGGTCGTGGATGTGCTGCCTGAGATCTGTGCTCACACCCCTCCTGTGCTGGCAGCTGTGACCCGGTAAGGTGCCCTGATAACAGGTGTGCGAACCAGTAAAGACCCCTTGGTGGAGGCAGAAAGTCCTGGTGACTGAGGGGGCAGTGAACGAGGAGGGAAGCGAGGAGATGCGGCAGAGAAGGGAGAAGCCAAACCGTCGCATTTTATGGTAAATGTGGGGCATCTAGGGGAAAGAAGGTGAGTCAGTGGTGATTTTTTTTTAGACTAACGTTAAGTAACGTTAAGTGTTTTACGATTACTTTTGCGGTATCTCATGCTGAAACATGTACGGTTTGCCCGTCCTGTGAGTGTAAATACAGTTGTCACAAATATAGCTAATAAAACACAACACAAATTGTTTAAAATGAGAATTCATACTGACCTCGTACCAGCTGCATGGAGGTGTTCACAACGGTTGTTGTTTAATTCATCTTTTTCCTGTTTCCGGTGACGTACGGCACCGCCCCCGACAGCAAATGTACGAATCCTATTATGGCCACGCCAAGACCCGCCCTATGAAGCAGCGCGATTGGTTGGGGTTAGGCATTTGACCTCGAGTGGTTAAGGTTAGGATAGCCGATTGGTCAGGGGGTTTTTTACGTACAAATGGGGTTGAAGGGCGGGTCTTGGCGTTCTTAATACATCCGTGAGTAGGATTCGTTCGTAAATTCGTCCCCCGACAAACGGTTCCATCGATTTTTACAATAAAAATATCTTTAAAATCTATAAAATAGCGATATCTACGAAATGTATTTAGACGGCCTTTGTAAAAATGATATACATTACATGAACGTTGAGTCGTTTACGAAAAGTAAAAGTCTAATGATGACAGTAGACAACTTTAGCCAGCAGGTGGGAGCAAAGGTTCATTTTCACATCTCATCTGAATCGACAAGCTGTTTTTCTCCCTAAATCCATCAAAACTTGACAACATGTAGCAATATTATGACTCCCAGATTGGTAATTGTACCTTGTTTGCCGATATTACTGCCAATGCATTCTTTATTTATACTACGAACCTCGTTTTTCATGAGCTGCAGAGTATTTTGGACAATCTCTTGACAGTAATGATAATAGAATATACAGCTTGCATTTCTTGCTTTTTGAATTCCGAATCACAAACACCCATTTATCATGATCATCTCGTTGGTAGAAACCTTAAACCATTAAAAGTTGTTTTTATTAAATTATATATATATATATATATATTTTAAATAGGACTGGTAGAGGCTACTCCAAAGGGTTTGATCATAAGGGATACTTTGTTGAGCTCTTTTTAGTTGACAGGCTCTTGGACTCACAAAGTACATAGCAGGCATTGAAATAGTAAGAAAACAGTGGGCCTTCATTTTAGTAAAAGAATGGAAATGTGAGTTATAATTTGACTTGCAATACTGAAAATAAATCAAACCATAAAATACAGCTGTTGGCACAATACAAATGCACAAAATCTGCAGCCATTAAAATGCATTTTATAGGACTACTGCAAGACAAATCTGCATGACATTTGGTTTTCAGTCAATTTGAAATTAAATAAGGGAGACACCTTGGGTGGATTATCAGTACGTCACAGGGCTGTAATACGCAGCGTAGATAACCCAACACTTTAAGTTTTAGACGTTCAGAGTCTCTAGTCCACCTGGCGTGCCTGTCTGTGGAATTTGTGAGAAACATGCAAACTCTTGGGAGGCAACAGTACTAACCACTGTGCAACCATACCACCCACATCATGTACAGTCAAACGGAACTTCTGCATGCACAAACACACACACACAAATTTAAGTCAGTGATTTCCAGCGGAAGACTGTTGTAACTGTTGTAGTACTGTCACAATGTGCCCCATAAAACAAAGGAGAACACATTATTTCATGTATTTTCCTGCAATTTCCTGGAAAATGCAATTACGCTTAACATTAGTGCAGTTTGTGTGCTTTCTGATGCACTTGTAATTGTTGTGCCTCCCTAATTGAAGGTCTACGTCCACACACACACACACACACACACAGGTTTGTGGCACTATCTTTGTGGGGACCCATTGACATAATACATTCCCTAGCCCCTTACCCTAACCTTAACCATCACAACTAAATGCCTAACCTTAAACCTTACCCTCACCCTAACCATAACCTAATTCTAACCCTAATCCTAAAACCAAGTCTTAACCCCCAAACAGCCCTTTAAACTTGTGGGGTCCAGCATTTTGGCCCCACAAAGCTGTTGGGACCCCACAAGTATACTGGACTCCCGGTTTTTGGACCCCACAAATATAGTTAAACAAACACACACACACACACACACACACACACACACACACACACACACACACACACACAGTGGTTTATGTTTTTGAAAGTCCCTGACAATAACGAGATGCATATTTTCTTAGCATGGGTGGCCTCTAATTAAACAGACAGGCACACAAAAAACACACAGATACACACACAGACACACACATGCCCTGACACAGTGTTCATAAAAGAGACAGAGATATTGCAAAGTAATGAAACAAATTTATTGAATCTTCCAGTAGAGGCTTGATATTCATGGAATAAAACTGCTTTTCTGGGAGTTTTACTGAGCAAAACCACAAAGGAGAAAACAAAAACAATGAGGCAATGTGTGAAAGTGCAGACAAACAAAACAGAAAACATGTTCAAAAAATACAAAAAGAATGTAAAGAGTAATACAGTTTAATAGCAAAGAGGATTGCTCAAAGCATAAAAGAATTGAATGGCAAAATCTGCTTTTTATAAAAAAAAAACTAACTGATACCCTTTTCTCAGTCGACAATTAAAATTTGAATGCTCAACATTTTCCCATATCAGTCATTTAACAAGTTTGCAATAAGAGAATTAAGCAGTCACTGAAATATTGATGTCCTTAATGTGACTCATATTTGATACATCAGATTTTTCTGCAGAGTATACAGCAAGGGACAAACTACACTCTGCTTCATGTGGTGTTCAGCTACCAGTCTTAAATGTGTAACGCTACACTAACCAAACTATGCTTTGCAAAACCAGACTGCACAGCACATATTATAATAGTGAATATGTCTAAACACTATACTATTTTTTTTTTTAAATCCATTTGAAACACGAGTGTAACACAAGATGAGCAACATTTAAACAAGTCTTTTTTCTCAATAATCTGAAATGCCCTTTTAGTGCAATGCCCCACACTAAACCCCACTCTAAACTCTCAAACTCCCCCTAATTTTGCCCTCTTATTAGCATATTATTTTTCATGATCTGTTAGATGGGATTTTATTTTTCTAAGAACTTTGTACTGCTTTTATTTATTAGCCTAAAAAAAGAACATTTTGAGGAAACGGCATACTTGCTTAAGTATCTGGAGATGATTTGAATGATGACATTTTTTAGTCATACTGGTCAACCTCCAAGTTCCTGCTAACTTTTTACATGCCGTAAGTACATTTCATGTCAACCTCATTGCAGTCAGGGAGTAGACAGCAGCCGACTGCAATTTTGGTGACCTGGAATGTCCCATAATTATTGTTACTACACACGTATATATCTGGATTTCAGAGGGAATATTTAGATGAAAACTAGTAATGAGTCAGAATAATAGAACAATGAAAAAGAGTCCTTGTTGGAGCAAGATCAGGGAGGATACTTGCATCATGATGAGTGTGATGGTCTAATTATTACAGTTGGTCACAAAGATCAAGTATCTTCCAGTTGCATCACGCTCACTTTACTTACTCCTCTCCCAGACTGTAAATGTGCCCAATTCAGACATCCTTCAAGTAGAGAACAAACCGACCCATTTAACAACCTGCCCAGCCCTACTGGTCCTAGTTCAGAGGCCTGTACTACGAAGAAAGATTTGGCGTTAACGGTGCACTCATAACTCAAAATTTAAAACATTTAGAGACTGACAACCCCGTTAACATTCCCCGATGGGTATTTTTATGAAAGATATAGATTTTCAGCGGAGGGAATTACGTACAGGCAATTTGTCGGCTTCTTGAGCCGTATGTTGCCAATGCGCATCGGTTTGAATTATGTTTTTATATTTTTTATTTGCTCTCACGATCGCTTACCACTGTCAGGGTTGCAACTGAAATAATAGGCTAAAGCAACGACAGTTTATGGAAAGCACAAGTGTAATTATGGTCAGACATTGTGCCTGACTGATGGAGAAGTGATATTGATAAGCGTTGTGATTTACGCATTTACAGCGTCGGCTATTTTTTTGCCAGCTTTCCTCCTGTTTTAGGAAGCAGCTACTGTATTGCGTTTTGCCTGTAAAACCGTGTCTGTGTTCTTGATATTTATGTAGTATTATAGTTTGCTCTTCTTATGTAAAATATGCGGCTCTGGTAGATGTTTGCAATTGGTCATGCTGTGCAAACACCACGTCTTTTACACATACGCGCGCGTCGCTGGATTGGGAAACCCTGGGTTGATTGAACAAGTTGTTAACCACCGTCGTGACACAGCTTATGTGGGACCACGGTTGTTAGGTTTGGTGAAGCCGGGTAACTGATATAAATCCAGGGTATGTTGAACTTGCTTCGTAGTACAGGCCTCAGCTTGTGTTTCAGTCAAAACCTCAGTTATCTGAAAAGACAGACTGGCTGAGCCACAAGCCAATCTGTGACCCTATTCCTTGCTACTTAGACCAAAATGCTGGGGTATGGACAGTTATGGGGCTGAGGACAGTGAAACCTATGAGACGGAGGATATAGGGTTGTGGGGGGAGCCCATCTGGGTTAGCACCTTATCCAACCACTGCAGGGGACCATGCAGGTGAATCTCAATCCAGCAGGGTGTGCTGGTCACATCCTGGCGGTGGTACTCTGCTCCCCAGCCCTGCAACACATGAAATAACATAATTTAGAATGTTTGCCACAAGTGGTATTAGTTCTTGTTGTACATGTTCAACTTTTAAGACTCATTAAAATTCTATTTTGACTGTCCAGTGTTGGTGTTGAGTTCTGCTTGAGTCCATATTAAGATCGTACTTTGTATCAAAATGTTCCCTGTTAACATTGAAATGTATACCCAATTCAGAAAAAGGTTATTAGAATATCTGATGGGTTCATTTATGTTTATATAGATTTTCATTGAAAAGGCGCATCAAGTAATATAAAATAGAGAAAGTGAGGAGAAACCACAAATTAACTACTTATTATTGTACTAGGGTTGGGTATCATTTGGGTTTTTCCGATACCGGTTCTAAAACCATACTTTAAATGTTGCAACATTAAGGAATGGCTTGTTTATTGCTAAGGCCATACCGTCAACTTTAAATAATGTATTTAAAATAACTAACTTTTTTCACCAATCAATTGCTGTTAAACAACAATAAGAATAACCACTAGATGGCAGAAGGGTACTTTACAGCTTTAACAGCTTGACTTTCTCGAGGTACACTTGAATGCGTCATGGGCTTACAAGGTGCAATTGAATGCACCCTACAACTCCGACTCTGGCAGTGGCCATGGTGGCTCAAAGTGCAGCTAGTCTACTTTGTGTCTTTAGCTGCAGACTGTTATATGTCCCAGTGTTGGACTCCTTTCTAATGTAATAAAGCCACACGTTAGACTGTTTTGCATTTTAACCGTGTTTACAAGTGTAATGTTAACTAGCGTTCATTTTGTAGCAGATGTTATTCAAAATTCAAATTGTTTTTTTAAATCCAATGTTCACTTAAAGGTGGAGTCTGAGATTCTAACCCAGTACACTTTTGGTTAAATTCAGCGAATATGTCCTCACGGTCTGCTACTGTCCATTCTGTGAGTGAGCTTTAAAAAATGTGCAGTGTTCATACACAGTCCTGGCTCTGTAAATGCAAAACAAACAAAGTGGCTTGGGCCGAACCACACAACACTTTTCCGTATGTGCTCTTGCACAGGACAGGGGAAAGGCCATGGATCCATAAAGAGAAAGGCAGTGGGAGCGAGAGGGACGGTAAATCTGTCCCATGCTAAAGTTCTGACAGGAGAGATGTATTTGTTTGGGTGTTGAGTTCAAATATCAAAATTCTTTCTCCAGAATCGCAGACCCCACCTTTAAATAAACTTATTTATGAACAAAATGTATGAACACTGAGATGTCTTAAAAAATAAAAAACAAACAATGGGCACATTGATACTAAGTATTAAAGGACAATTCTGGCGCAAAATGAACCTAGGGGTTAAGAACATATGCGTATCGAGTCGAACGTTCTCTGAGACATGTTTTAATGCTAATCGAATGTGTCTCTAGCTTAGCTTAGCTCTAGCGAAGCATTGAGAACTTTGTAAGTGTACAGACAGTTTATTAAAAAGATAGATTATAGTCACATTAACAATGACTCAACTGTAAAATTTGATGAAGTCAGTTCATACTAAATATAGGAAGACAATCCCAAAATGTAACATTACTGAATCTGATCAGCATACTTTAACGAAGCTCATGCGGATGGTACACATCTTGGTGAGCTCATAAACGGCCTCAAAGCCGTGGTTGACAGACTGGGCCAGCAGCTCAGCAAACTCCTGGTTGTTGAAGATTTTCAGGCTGCAGCCGCTGGGAATCTTACAGACAGTTGTTGGATGGAAGCCGTGGTGGAAGTTACAGTTACGACTCTGGACGAAGATACTGCTATCGCTCAGACATTCTGCATACACCTCCCCACCAACATAATACAGATGGACACCTGAGAGGAAGCAGGAGAGAATCAAGTGTTGGTACCTGGAGAAGCAGAGCTGTTGTGTCACTGTCATCAGCAAATATAACGGCCCCAAAACATCAGTGTGATCATCTTAAAATCAATACACTAAAATGTTTATTCAATTTGTTGTTATTGTTCTTATTGACAACATGAATTGATTTAGTCTCGTCTGCTGACAGTCGGTGCATTGCATTAATTGACAGGCTTTCCATACTGCACCTTTGCCGATGTGCCGCCTGGTGTTTTCAATGGTGGAGTTGCGGTTGACGTTGGAGAGCAGGCCGAGGCAAAATCGGTTGCGGTTGTTGGAGGGATCTGTAAAGCCATCGACGAGCACGCTGGTGGAGGATGCCTGGAACGCCTCTCCAACCCGATTGTTGAGCTCATAGTAAACAATAGAGCACCAGTGCTTGGGTTCCTCATAGGCCACGGGCTGCACATCTGCGCAGGAAACACATTAACAGTCACAGGAGTGAGCTGAGTACACTGTACACGCAGACACATTTAATGCACGTTTATAACTCCTCTGAGCAGACTTCTGTGCAGACAAGCTGCAAGGAGCCACTGATGCTAAAGAGGCTCAGCTGTAAATCTTACTCATCCGCACAATTATTTCTTCCAAATTGTTCCCCATAGCCCATAACAGTGATTTGAATAAATATATAGGACCCACTGGCTACATTTGTGTACATTTATGCTGATCAAAATCAATGGAGATGCATCCTAAAGTATGTCTACTGTCTGAGGTCTGTGTGCCAGCCTTTATTGAGCAGAAAAACAGTCAATAGAAGGTGCCTGGCCATTCTCTCTGAGCCAGTGCCAGCTGGCCTCACCCACTCTGAGAGAGACGAATAAATCATGTTTATCTAAGCACATACTTCTCCCAAACTTCCTCTGTAGCGTGGCACTGGCTAGCAGGTGTGTTTTGTCTGTCCCCTTCCCAGAGCCGTTTTACAATAGCAACCAGCTCCCCTGTGCAGGATGCAGCTTGTGGAAAAGAACTAAAAAACTCCCTAAACTCACAACTCCAGCAAACATTTCAACAGCTTTTCTCGCTACTGCTGTCATCATGTGTGGGCAGAAGTTTTGGGCCTTGGATGCATGATCATAAAAAAGTACAAATATTTTGTTGGTCAGGTGTGTAAAACTAAAGTTCAGACCGAAGTCCAGCGGTTAGTCCAATATTTTAACTGCAAACACTGTAAACACCTGCATGATTTGTTTATGTAAAAATGTAAAATTTAACCATTCAAGAAAAGGTTTGGTTTATTAAAACTTGGGTCTAGTTCCGTATCGGTTGTGATAACATCATGCTCACCAAAGTAATTCCTGAGATTTGAGAACGTGGCGGCATTGTTACAACCAAGTTTGATGGGGCAAGAAACAGGAACAAGTAAGTCAGTCAGACAGGTTGTAAACAAGGCAACAAGTTAGCCAGTGGCTTGCAGTCACAACATTAATTAATAGATTAGGGGTTGTGAAATTATTACCAGGATATGAAATGAGAAAAGATGAAATTCTGCTAAACAAAATTGCTTGTTTTTATAATTTTTTTCTTTTGAAATACTGAATATTTTACCTCGTAATGCCTCTAAAAATCATCCTGAGAAGGGAAAATCACTCTTTGATTGCACTGCTTGCAACTCATAGACTGCTTTGTATAAAGGTGTCACAAGCAAACAAAGGTTGGGAGCCACTAATCTAAACCACCGGATATGTTGGTAACAATCCCTACTGTACTTAGTGTTAAACCTTAGTTAAAAATGTGTAAAATAGGTAACAGTTGTTCCAGTAAGTCAGTCTGTAGCTGTGATGGAAGATAATAATTTTACAGTTCACCTGTTTTTCTCTTCCAAGTTAAGTTATCTAACCTTGGGGTTTGTTTTGACTTTTAGTAATGTTTCTGTGTTTTCAGATCCCACCCATTAATTTAGCAAGTATAATTCTTATCATTACTAATAGAAACTATGACAATTACCCTTTAAATCAGATGGCTCTGTACATTTTCTGTATATCATATTCTGTATCGTCTAATGCGTATTCATGAATGCAGGGTTCAGATGTGTCTCTAGCACAATAAAGCCAAAACCACAAAGCCGAGATAGCAGCAATTATACACCACAGTTCAGAACTGAAAGTTGGAGGTAATTAGTGAATCTTATCGTTAACGAGTTTCAAGTCATTACCACCAGCAGAGATGACATAAGCCCCAGCTTTTATAGACCTCATAAAACTGCTCTGAGGCCTGGCTTAATTTGCTGAGGCTTTGAGCTTCCCAGGGGCTCGCACCCACAAACAGAGCCTCACTGTAAACTAACAGATCCTTTCCACACACTGTTCAGGTTTTATCTGTCAGGATATGGCATACCAACTCAGCAGGCTTTTTCTTTCTATTTTGGATTTGGATTTTGACCACAATAGAAAAAAAGTTTTAAAAACAACCAACTTCCCAGAAATCTTTGCCCCTGCAGATCAAGGCGAGCAGGTGCAAACATTATTATGTGGATGATATCAATGTGAACACAAGGACGGAGTGAGATCGTAACTGCCATGGTTACCTGGCCGGTTGTTACTCTCTAGAGGCAAAGGTGGAGCCAGGAGGTTGGTGTCCATTGGCTGGGGGCAATCCTGAGTCATCTGCTCCTCTGGGGGCATGTAGACAGGAGGGGGAGTCTCTGCATCAGGAAGGAGGCAAAAACAAAGAGCAGAGAAGTGAGTTGTTGTTGTTGTTGTTGTTGTTCAGTACAGAGGAAAATGAAGAAAAATGGAGAAAGGTTCACTGTTGGATCTCACCTGGCATCTGGAATGGACTGCCGGGGTCAGAACTGGATGGTGAATGAGGGAACGTGGCGCTGCTGCTGCCACTTCCTGGCGAGTTTGGGTAGCTGTTTCCCGGCGAATTGGGGAAATTGGGGGGCATTGTGTTGGCCTGAGCAAATGATTCTGGGAAGGTGGCATTCTGCGGCATGTGCGGCTCATTCTGTTGTAGAGGGTTGCGGAAGCGAGGCAACATTGTATGCTTGGCGTTGAACTCGCTGTTCCTCGGTACCAACACAGGGGGCAGCACTGAAAATGACAGAAAAGTGGTTAAAACATGAAGTGCTTTGATGCATCAGAAGTTCTGCAACCAATCATTATGTGTTTTCGCAGTATATTTAGATCCTTTAACTCCATTAAAATGTTCAAGTCAAACCAACCACTGATTTGATAGAAAGCTTTAAAGCTCTTTTTTTCAGTTTATCCACTTAGCACTATTACAATGACTTTAAAAAACTTGTAGCACACTTTTTTTCTTTCTGTTGTGATTAGGAGTAAGTGATACAATGCCATAAAGCCTGAGACTGTTAAATACCATGATAGCTCTCCCTTTAACATCTCTGGGTGTATGAGCTATTGTAGGTCAATGTTGTAAATCAATGAGCAGGACGTATAGGGTTTGTATTGCAGTACTTTATTTTGCATACTTTATTCTATTTTGTTTTTTTACCTGCCTCCTTAAGTCTCTTCATCTTATTGTTTTGTGATGTATGTGACTTGGCTGCTGTGATAATTGACCTAACCATACAAACAGTGATTTGATTCCATAATTTAAAAAAAATATCTTTCTGGCACTCACAATGTTTCTACATTCTGAGTGCAGATGTCCCTGCATTTTTCAAGTTAGTCTTAGCCAGCAGTATTTGGCCCAGACTCTCAGGCTTCTGCTCTGAAAAGACATTTAGAGGTGAGCCATTCTCGAGGAATTCATCACTTAGGGTAAATATCCTGGCTGATGTGAGGGCAATTCAGGTACAGTACATAGAAACCACAGAGATATGCTCCACTAAATCTCTATAAATACCTGTGCAGATAAATAAAACTGGTGCTGAAATTTTAAACAGGGCCCGCGCTGCTGTCAGTGTTCTTGCAGGTAGCCCAATGCATCAATATTGCAGTTTATTTCAAAGGTTATATGTGGAGCAGGTGTTTGGTTGAATAGTGAAGGGAGATTGACCGGATGTGTGTGTAGGCGGGCAGTGTTAGGGGAGAAGGGGAGGGGTCGGTGTGGACAAACAGGTGCTGTGGGGTTTAATCACCTTAGCCCTCTGTCTTCCACCCGCTGCTAAAACAAAAAGTGTGCAAGGCAGGCAACAACTCTTTCCTCCCATTGTGTGTGGGTGACTGGCTTCCTGTTCTAGCTATCCCCAGAGAAACTGTGTGTGTGTGTGTGTGTGTGTGTGTGTGTGTGTGTGTGTGTGAGAGTGTGTGAGTGGGTGGGTGGGTGGGTGGGTGTGAGTGTATCCTGGTTTTTGTAACATGCCTGTGTGTCTACATGTGTGCACAAATGTTTAAAAAAAAGCCAGCAGCACAGAGCATGCCCAAAACAAAGCCCTCATTCTCCCCCAGATGGAATTTCCTGCTCTACACACACACACACACACACACACACACACACACACACACACACACACACACACACACACACACACACACACACACACACACACACACACACACACACACACACACACACTCTTGGCCCTTTACACACTTAGCACCCTGCACACAGCTGTTTCTATCTTGTCAGCTGACCCTTATTTTCTGTTTAGTAAGAGGCCAAGTAGTGTTTGATTTGTTTTGTTTCTGCACTACCTTTGCAGTGAAGGCCCCAAGGCTCTGGAATCTTTTTTAAAATCTCTTCTAACATTGTAAGTTAAAAATAGTTTTACCAGAGAGCTCATCCTGATTTTATTTGAATTAGACTTTTACTTATATGGTCATTCTTATTTTTTATATTTTATAAGATTGGAGTTAGTGATGTCTATTTCATTATACTTTGATCTATTTGATTCAGTTTGTATATAATTGTAATTGGATGACTTTAATTTGCTGCCTTGTGTGAAGTGTGAACTTGGGTTTAAGCGAAATCACATGATACATTTTAACGTTCTCTCCTAATATTTTGCATATGTCTTTTAAATAAAAGGTGTGTGATGGTTTTTCTTGTCTTGTATTTTGAACTGATAAAAATACTTTCAGAAAACAGACAGGAGACGCA
Source organism: Sander vitreus (assembly GCF_031162955.1). Taxonomy (NCBI): domain Eukaryota; kingdom Metazoa; phylum Chordata; class Actinopteri; order Perciformes; family Percidae; genus Sander; species Sander vitreus. The sequence continues at coordinate 24,901,606 of NC_135856.1, read as the reverse complement.
GTGGAAAAATGATACCGTGTCAGCATCTGTGATGTAATTTCTAAGAATGCACCGGTCCATCTTTACCTCAACTCAGAGTATCTTCCATTGCTCTATTTCTCCCAGATTTGTATGAAGCTCATAGGAATCATTCTTATGTAAGGTAACACAAGGAATGCCTTGACTAAATGAATGTAACTCATTGTGGTTTTATAAAAACACTGATAATGTAGGTCCGTCACATAATTCACTTAACAAGGTCAGTACTAATTATTTTAGGATCATATCACTCACCTGGACTGTCCACTCGTTTGTAGTGGTAGGGGTTGATACACACATCCTTCTGTTTGGAGCCAAAGGGGTACTCGCAGCACTCCAGGGCCTTCAGCTCGTGGTGGGACTGCAGGTCGGGCCAGCGCCACACCCGACAATAAATGACATGGGGCAGACCTTTCCTATGGGACACCTGCAGCCGTCCATCCAGGGAGCGGGGGATTGTCACACAGTTACTGGGCTGACCTGGGCAGCTGAGGGCCCTCTCCAGCTCCTCCATGGCTCCCTTCTTCTTTTTCAGTTTCTTAACCAGAGCATCCACAGCCTTTTCTGCCCATTTCTCTTCCTCGTCTCCCTGCTTCCAACCCAGCAGCCGTTTGACTGCCGGGCTGGTGAAGGAGAAGAGCGAGGTGACGTTCATGTTGGACAAGCCGCCCTCCTCCCCTCTCCTTCCTGTCCAAAAAAAGTGTGAGCAGCGGTGGTGGACAGTTCAGCCTTAGAAGAGACAGGGTAAAACGTGTGTTTGTCCTTTTGGAGTTTCAGACAATCCTCAGCTTCCAAGATGTAAGATCAGGTCCTCTCGACAGTCACTTACTAGAAGAAAAGGAGAGGTAGGTTAGCATCTAGCAATAAAAATTAAGAGATTTCAAACACACTTCTGCAGATCAGTCCTGCTTGCTGTGTTCCTTTCTCTACCAAAATTGTAGCAACTATGGTACACATTAACATCTCTCCCTTTTGCCTCACTAGCAGCACTGGTGTCCCACCAGAAGATTGCCAGAACCCTTGATAAGGCGATGATGTCACCATTAAAGCTGTTATGGCCATGTCTGTTATAGTTTCTGGGAAACTGGCAGAGGAGTCACAACGGACACCCTCCTCCGAACATCAGCTCCAACCAGGCATTCTCTGGATGGCTTCCTATCCGTATGGCTTGTCACATTACCACCACTCACTAATGTCATTTACGGTAAAGGACTTAAAATAAAGTACGTAGCCTACACAACCTGTAAGAATTTTGCCTGCATGTTTAACACCTGATTCAAAGTTTGCAGACATGTATACTCTTTCACAGGTTAAATCTGCCACCCTGTCCATTTCTTTAACATCTATTTCACACAGTAGCTATATGGCAGCTCTAATTGTATGGCCTATAAATCGTCAGTAAATAGTTTTCCAAGAGCCCAAATTAATGTCTTAAAATTGAAGTTTTTCTTTTGTCTGAACATCAGTACAAAACATTCATTGATTGACTAATTGACAGCTTTAGCTGCAAGTTATGATCATGTTCATTATCAATGAATCCATTCTCAAATCAATTATTAAAATAATAATAAAGTCTGTAAATTTAAAGAAAATGCCCCTCATACTTTGCTAGGGACAGATTTACAATGATATACTGTAAAACTGACAAAGAGAGACTAATCATTTAATCAACTAATTGTTTCAACACTGCACCAAACAACACCAAATTTAGAGTTTTTGTAAGGACTTATGATTAGGCAAACCCATAGATTTACTTGATACGACTATAATTCAAACATTTTGAAATCCTCTATGATGCTATCACATACACAACTTGGTAGCAGTAGAGCAAAACAAGTGTTTGTCTGACGACTCTGCAGATATGTGAAATTTGAAAAGGTCTTTCAGATGGAGACTTTCAATGAGCAGCCTGCTGAGGCAAATGTTCTATAAAGCTTTAACACCATCAACCAACAAACACTGGTTTTGGGCAGGAATCTGGCAATGTGCAGGACAATAAAAAGGAAGTGCATGTGGACCCCAGGATAAATGTGCCCATTCACTGGGGTCCCACAGGACCAATTCAGTAGCCAGGACGTACACACATTCTAGCTTTTAAAACGGAAAACAAGAGCACATTGAGCTCTCCCGGTTCCACCTTCTTGTTAAGTTTTTTTTTTTTCTGAATGCAATTAGGGAAGATAAAAACATAGTTATGGTTGAGGTTTGGCTTTGCACAAATGTTCAGATGCAATCCTACAATCAAATAACAGCTTGTCAGAAATCCACCACCTTTTATCCGCACTGACTCATGGGTGAGGATGCATCACTCGCTACAGTAAAGCCTGCAGTATATTGGATTTCCTACGAGCAGGAACAAATACATCATTAAGACCGCGCTGTAGTTATTCTTGGCCTTTCAGATTATGGGATAAATAGCCATTTCTATCTTTGTCAGCTACTGCATGTGTAGGCTACATCATACTGACAAACGGGCAGGGAAGTTTGATGAGAACAGGTGCTGTTTACAACATGTGTGTGTGTGTGTGTGTGTGTGTGTGTGTGTGTGTGTGTGTGTGTGTGTGTGTGTGTGTGTGTGTGTGTGTGTGTGTGTGTGTGTAGTGTGTGTTGTGGGGGCCCTGGACTCTTACTATTGCTAACCACACTGACAGGAAAGCAGCAAGCGGTACCTATACTTAGCTTAGCCACCCGAATCACATTGGCTTATCAAAAGTGACGCTGAACAACTAACGTACTAGGGAGGGGACACTGGAGTTGGATATGTTTGTGTGTGTGTGTGTGTGTGTGTGTGTGTGTGTGTGTGTGTGTGTGTGGGTGTGAGAGAGAGAGACAGATCAAGTAAAAACATATCTCAACACTGATATCACTTGTGCCTCAAGACCCCACTATGATATCACAAACTACTAGCATCCTAAGAGAACCACTTTTAACCATCACAGAGACAGGCTGTGTTAGGTATGTCTTCATTTCTGTCATCGCCCGCACAGCAGCGACATCACTTCCTCTTGCTGAAAGCTGCAGGTTTTTCCACAGGTGCAGGGTGGGAGAGAAAAAGACAGTTTCCTAAACTGGCCACCCCTGACTTTCATCTTCCTTTCTCGCTTTTTCTCCGGTTTCCTTTGTTGTGAAACTGTTAAGAGTGGAGGAGGATGGATCAGAAATATTATGGGCGTGGCTTCTGTTCCCGCCTGTTTAGGCACTGAAGTAGCTTTATTGCAGTAATGTTGCCTCACATTTCAAAGACCTAAAACTATTTTCGTTATTAGGGTTGGGTATCCTTTGTAATATTTTGATACTAAGGGTGATACAATGCCTGACTGTGGTACCAAGACCAATTATTTTTAAACCTTCTTTTGATACCCAATTTTGAGGAATATAAACATGTTGTCTACAAATGTTAAATGTTGTCTAAACACAAGCGGCCGTACAAGAAATTTGTCTGAGCGAAAAAAATACGCAAATAAAATTAGCGACTAATCTAATTAGGGCTGCAGCTATCGATTATTTTAGTAATCGAGTATTCTACTGATTATTCCATCGATTAATAAGTCATCGGATAAGAAATACTTTTGTTTTATTGAAGAGCAATAATATACAATAGTTTGGTTTAATTTTCAGAAAAAGCTAAATTTGAATTGCCTACATTGCTTATCATCTCTCAAAAAACTAAACATTAAGTGCATTTAAGTGCCATATTACATAGTTTTTAAAGAAAACATTTTTTGAAATGCAATAACAACCTCAAACTAAGGCATACATTAAACATACATAAACATTACCTTAAATTTTGCAAATTAACTTTCAGAACTACAAGTTTCAACCTGAGACTGATCTGTATATAGGCCTATAAGTATATATAAGTTATACTCAACCTATTTTCATTTATATATTTGATTACAGTGCTACACAGCTCTGTTACACTTATGCTAGTAGATCGTTGATCAGCTGTTTCTCCGTGAAGAGAGAGAGTGAGAGAAAATGGTGCGCAACAGTAAGCTGTTTTTCCGAAGGGATAGTCAACAAGTCGGCTCTTTTTGAGTGGTCACCACTACGTATTTTCTTGTCTTTGTTTTTTGGTAGTTGTTGTGTTTGGTGTAGTTTCATCAGACTCTGTGATTTACTTTTGTCGGGTCCGCTTCGTGGAATGGATGATTAAGTTAGACTCAATGTTTTCTGTTGAGATGCTGAAGCACTGACGTGCTATTATTGTGGTAAGCTAGTTCCATTTTGCAGTAGACACTGTACAGAGTTTTCGTTTTAATTACGTTTGAACTTATTCCAAACTTTGGACACTTTCTGTCTCTTCTCTTATCCCCTCACTATTTACGCTGCCGTCAGTCTTCATGGCATGTATCGAAAGCAGCATCAGCCCGGTGTAAGAATCATCCGTGCGGAAACACCGTGAGCGATACAACGTTGGTAACATTGATTAAACGAAACTTCGAGGCAAATCATTTTGCATCAAGGAATTCCTTGAGGAATCGTTTCAGCCCTAAATCTAACAGCAAACTATTAATTTACATATTATTTGTCTATACAACATCACAAAATAATGAAAAATGCCCATCACAAGTTCCCAGAGCCCAAACTAACATTCAAATTGCTTGATATTTTCAAAAACCAAAAGATTTGAGGAGTTGAAACCATCCAGTGTTTTACCTTTTTGCTTGAAAAACGATTCATCGATTATCGAAAACAGATTGATTTTCTTTTGATTGACTTTTCGATGAATCATTTCTAAGCAAGGATACAAATCTGACCAAACATTTAATTCCTGCTTTTGATATGTGACAGGAACGCACACATATCATTAAGTGCCAAGAAAGTATGGTATGGAGGTTCAATACCCAACTGTAATCAGAAATGTCAAGGGTATGGCCTCTTCTCGCTCCCTTGTTCCGCCATCGAGGTTTGGGGATTTTTGTGCTGGTGTTGTCTCATCATACATTTACCATATAACTATTATTGTTAGTATAATATAATTTCAAAATGTTCAAAAGCTGATGTATTGCACTACATTGTGACCTTGTCAGCGTCTGATTTGGCACATCTTCATACAAAGCAAAAGACGTACATGAACGCGAGTGACATAAGGTTCAAAAGGCAATAACTGCAATATCATCTTTGTACCACGGTCACCGGCCAGACATACAGGGAGTCTTTTTGATCCACTTCCAGCCACAAAGCTGCTCTGATGGCCTCTCAGTAACAACCAGCACTATCAGCACACGTTCAGGGCTAGCTGCAGAAAAACAACATTTAATCCATTTCAGATGGACCATTCCAGAAAGTTCTGTACTGTAACATCTGGAGCAGGTTTCACAATCCTCCGCTTTCATTCTGCTGCAGCTGGAGACTATATCTCTTGGATATTTCCAACCCTGGCAGTTAGAAATATCTGACTACTGGCTTGACCGCATGCTTATTTAAAGGTTCTGATATGGCTTTGTGTTGGTTCTTAGGACAATGCTAGTTTAGAGTTGTCTGTGAGGCAGTCAAAATATAAAGGCGCCATTGTGCCTCTCTGTTCCTATACCTATGTATAGACTAGGATATTCACATGACATAAACAGGCTTTTTGTGCACCAACTTTCCGAATGACTATGAAAAATTCACTTTAAATAGACTTGGTGTTCACATGCAGGCAGTTTTGCAGCTGGTCTGTCAACATTCAAAAATGAATCTCGGATCTAATCTAAATGCAAAATAAAAGTCCTTTATCTTGTCGCCTTCTAAAGATCTTGATTCTAGCAGTCTTCACTCAGAGAAAAGTTTGAGCCCCAGCTGATCACTAATACTCTCATAACCATACTGAAATGCCATTTTGTGTTACTTCCTGATTTATGTTATATGATTTCTGATTTAAAAGATAAAAATGTGCCAAAACAGCCAAAACACAAATGTATTTGATTAACAATAATACAAAACAGAGAAAAGCAGCAATGTTTGGGAGATAGATGACTTGAGCGATTAACTGATTATCATTGATCAGGGATTCATTCTCTATCGATTGACTAATAGCTTTAGCACTAATTCTCTTCCCTAACTACATGACTCAGTGAGTTCAATCAACATGTATTACTTGCATCAAATATCTATATGTAGTCATCAACCTTTGAGCCTCATCGCCCATGTCTCACACAGTCAATGAAGAGACACACAGATGCCTGCAGTGGCCTTGGCCGCTACTCTCCTCCCTATAAAAGCTGAAACACACACCATAATTTACACAACAGCTCCATAAAAACCACTCAGACATTCCCTACAGCTGAGGCCGGGCAGTGCTCTCTCACTATTGTGTTAGCAATAGCTTGTTATGGCCATCAGCCGTTAGCCCACAGGACAGAGGCTGAGGCTAATGGGAGCACAGAATGGGATCATGCGACACTGACAGGCGGAGGCTTTGACCCACCTGATGCGAGCTGTTAGCCACTACACTAGCCCCATGGATCATTTTGCACCGCTCCAGTGTCTGTTAATCAATTTAGGACTGGGCTGTGTAGGATGAGGAGGCAGTAATGATGCTCTCTGGACCCTCCCCAGGGACGGAGCATTATAAAGAAGCTACATTATTTATCAGCAGGGTCCTGGATCAGGCCTCCATTAGCCCCCGCTCAATGGAGTCACTGGCTATAAACAGAGGAGTGCAGGAAGAGAGAGAGTGGTAGATAAAGAGAGGGGGGGAATGCAGAAAGAGAAAGAGAGGACGAAAGTGAGAGTGACGGCAAAGCCAGAGACGTAAGACAGAGTGATTGTTTTGGAGAGAGCGAGAGAGAGAGAGAGAGATGGAAAACACTCGTATATCTGGTCTCTGTGAAGTGCCTTCACGGGTCGTTACTGAGTAAAGAGTCACACTACAGGAAGCAATATATATGCTTTTTTATAAATACAAATCATAGCAATGCTGCAATGATGTATGAACGCATCTCCAGAAAAGCAGCTATCGCAAGGTTCAATATCACTTGAGTTATGAGCTATTTCACGGTTTTATATCTTTGTAGATTGAATATATTTGGGGTTTGGACTGTTAGTCAGACAAAATAAACAATTAGAATAAATGATTCACCCAAACAAGCTATAGGCAGATTAATCAACAATGAAAATAATCGTTAGCTGCAGTCCCAGTAAACAAAAACCTTTTTTTTTCAATAAACAGAAGTCAAACTTCTCAAATATTAAAAAGTGTCTAAACAAAAGCAGCTGCACAATAACTGCCTAAATACAATGGTCTTAAATAGACAAAATGTAACTTAACCAGGAACTATGTGATCAAAGAACATGAACAGAAACTTCAAATAATTTTTAATAGGATTCCTTAAAAGAATTGTGACTAAAGTACATCCAGAGTGGGACATTTTGCAGTTGAAAAACAAGTCTGTCACAGCTCTCTAGTGGATAAACGTCTTCTATCTTTAGAATTTCTGTAATGCAATTTCTTGCTAATTATTGGCCAACATAGCCTATAGGGTAATATACAGTATTTGTAATAATCTAATATTGGCTGATTTATCAGCCCATCCTGAGCTCAACTATACTACGTCAATTGGTTCCAAAAAAGTATTGAGACTCAATAGCCAGCCCTAGTAGCCAGCAAATGCAGATATTTACCACAGCCACTCGTGTCTTATGAAACCATCGAAGAGCAAAGCTTGAAATAACCAGTCAGACATGAGGTGCTGCCCTTAGTGACTAGACATGGCTTTGACCTGGGAGGCTCCTTAAACTCGCTGGGGTCACTTTCCCCACAGCTCTGACCTAGAATAGATTACACTGGCATATACAAGCGAGAGAATTCTAGCAAGTCACGCTTCTTCTAGCATGACATGGAAAACACACAAACAAACCTTCTGATTGGGGACGGTATTGTCCTGACTTTCAATAAGGCTGATTTGGGATCCGATTCTTTTGTCCCAGACACACCAGTCCCACACACGACTGCAGACATAACTAGCAAACACATGGGGTTTCAAGCAGCTATCTCAACCATGCTTGGCACTCAGTGTTGTGTTAGGGTGGACACCTCACCCCGACACATGGCAGGCTGTGTTGTCCGGGCCGTACAGACACACGGGAGGGTTTTGACGTTGTTCACTACTGTTGTGACTGACTCTCTGGATACAGGAATGCTGCTAACCTATATTTACACCTTGTTGTTGAGTAGTGTTTTGCCTTTACTATGATCATAGATAGATAGACAGATAGATAGATAGATAGATAGATTGTAATGTTTGACTTAGGTATAAAGAGGCAATTATAATGTTGTTTTGTAAGTATAAAGAATGAAATGAAGCTGATAAAATCATCTGACAATCACATCTGCATTGCCATTTATTAAAGAGGCTTTATCCTGACGTAAAACTAACCCAGTCATTTCAATCCCATAAAAACACCATTTGTTTCATTTTCAAACCAAATGTAAAGCCGCATACCCTGAGAATGCAGGAACGATAAAACAATTGGAAGTAAATCACGGACAAGGACAAATTCCTGTCCTTTGGGTAATCTGATATGTCATCTTCAATAATGTCAGGAGATCTAGCCTTAGCTGCTGTAGGTCTCTCTCTCTCTCTCTCTCTCTCTCTTTCACTGTCCCTCTTGTCTCTCTCTCTCTCTCTCTCTCTCTCTCTCTCTCTCACATACACATTTATGGACACAAATTCATAAACACATTGACATAACACACACAACATAACACACACATGTCCTTTGCAGCACACTGGTGCACCAGTTGATACAACCTCAGCAAGTCTGCGAAATTATGAAAACTTAAAAAACAAATATGGCAAGATGTAAAGGGATGGCATGTGGGAATTTCTAACCAGAGTGGTGGACTATACTGCACGTTTACTTCCTTATACAATGGTTCAGTGACATCAAAATAATATCAGTTAACAAGTGCATGATGCAAAAAGACCACAGATCATCACATCCTGTTTAATAACCCAAAAGCCATAAACCATGGGCTTGCCACCATACCAATATATATTATAGAGCTAAAAGGTTAATTCACTTAGGACATTTGTCTAAATATTCAGAGAAATGTAAGGATTTGCTGCCTATCTGTGTTTCCTATCATGGTAAATCATTGAAAATCTTTTAGTTTTAACAATTTGAAGACATCTTGGAACATTGGCCTTTAGAAATTGTCATGAGCATTTTTCACAATTTTCTGACATGTCATGCAAGGCCATGCAATTTATTTTGTATGACACATCCTGTAGCTTAATGAACCAAATTGCCCCATACCATGTGTTTAATAACTGCAGTTTCATCTTTCACCTCCTGCATAATCACTGTGTACAGCACTATGCCTATGCATTTACTAGTGCTTCCACTGATACCAGCTTAACAGTGATTTTACCCCAAATAATACGTTTTTAGTGTCCAAAAGCAGAACTTTTACAGTATTTATTTAAAAACTTACTTTTTCTGTACTATACACTAAGCTATCCGGCATTATTACAATATTCATATAGTTATTTATCAAAACACTGATGTTTTTAATACGTTGCCTTAACAATTAGCTTGCACCTTCATGAAAATGTGGCTAAATGTGCAGCTCCAGTCTGAAACTGTGAGTAAAAGGAAGAAAAAAAAAAGTTTGAAGCTGCCAACTGACACACTGTTGAGTTGATAACCGTCGGGATCTACTTCCCTACAAACAGAGCCATGCACACTACAACAGGTGAAAATACAGATAAAGAAACTTTTCATTTAGCATATTGAAAAAGAAAACAAAAAGTTTACAATACCTTTTCTTTCTCTGCTGCTCTCTTTCTCTCTCTCTCTCTCGCTCTCTCTCTCTCTCGCTCTCTCTCTCTCTATCTGTGTGTATGTCTCCTCTTTCTGCCTGTCTTGGGTCTGCTCGGCCTGGCGTCAGTGAGTCGCGGATCCGTCTCACCCTCCGCTGAGCGCCAGTATTACGCCGCGGGATGCAGCCCTGGCAATAACAAGACCTACTTTTCACACATCCAAGATCTTCGTTCACTGTGTGGAAATGGATTATGTAACTGTAAAACAATGCGGTTTTCGCGCTAAATTACGAAGAGCTTCTCAGTTTCTTTTCAGATGTCTGAGTTTGTTGTTGCAAAGATGGTGAAATGTTGCTTGTTTCATGGCGTTCTAGAGAGAAAGAAAGCAGAAAGGAGGTCTCTTACTTCAGAGGCCCCCAGAACACCCCTGCAAAATCTGGGATAGTTGTTTGATTTTGCTCTGTTCTGTATTACCAGTGACTGCACAATGAGGAAATCCGAGTACTTTTTCTGATATTCACTCCTCCCACTAAAACCTCATAGAATACAACATAAGTAGCTTTCTTAAATGGGGACTTATAGGACAAAACTAGACTATCCGTTCTAAACAGCTAACTTCAGACTATGATTGACCCATGCAGAGACATTCATTCATTCTTCCTCTCTCTGTTTTTATTAAATAAAACAGCTATTATTCTCCAAACTTGGCCAGTAATCTCTTGCAGCAGTTTTAAGTGATAGACAGGCAACTCTGTGGTTTATCTGGTGAACTCCTGAACTGTACCGTGTTAAGCCTGCCTCTCAGTTCCCCTCTTGCTTTGATTGTGATATGATAAGCACTATTTATGTTGTCAGGAGAACAAAAGTGTCCAAGAGCAGGGTAAGCACAGGAGCATGCTTACACATGCCATCATCTCAACTTCTCACCTCCAGACAATAATGCATTGCACACACACAACCAGCATAGCCCTGATGCAGGCTTTTCACTGGTGGGTAGAGGGATAATTTTGCAATGTCAAGAGTGATATTTCCAACAGTTCTTCAAGCCATCTCATTGATATTGAATGATAATGCATGAAAATAGCCTTCAGGCACGGCAGCAGCAGAGGACATGAAGTGTCATTTCCTCAACAGTGAGCTATATCAATCCATACATAGGCCTATGTGCAACAGAAATACTGCAATGTGAGTCTGAGAAGAATCCAGAATAACGTTTGATCAGATATTGTTTTCTCTGATCACAACAGAGTTGAAGAGGTGAATTCCCTGTCACAAAATACACTTCCCTAGAAATAGAAAGCTAAAATGCCTGACAAATAGCCTATAGCATCTAAAAATACTAAATAACGTCCACAGGCATTTGAGTAGCCTATTATTATAGTGCCAGGCATACTTGAATTATTTAGAATAGGGTAAAATGATCGAAACATTATTAAAATAAAGTCCAGTGATGTGATACAAAACACAAACTAAATCTTTTCAGTTTTTTGCGAGTTTCAATAATCAAGTTCAGGGTCGGCGCGGTGAGGAGGGACTAGATTATCTTGAAGACAGGCGGAGGGAAACGTTCAGAGTGGAGGAGGCTCCTGGTGTAGGTGACGTCACGGCGCTGGCGACAGAATGTCTGAGTGAGGCGGGAGCGAGCTGCACGTGAATAAATCTGGGAAAAGAGTGCGAGGAGGGGGGAGGGAGGGGCGGGGACAATGATGGTTATGAGTAGGAATAGAAAGAAGGCTCCCCGAACTTTTTTAGTTGAAGGATTCCCCTAATACACACGTGCGCGCGCGCGCATACATACACACACACACACACACACACACACACACACACACACACACACACACACACACAAACACAATAGGCAACTGCATATTCATTAGACATTTACAGACCTAATGCTTAGGAGAGGGCTACTGAGTTTAAATACAGACTATCAGGCTTTATGGCATTTTATCTCATTATAACAGTGCAATCAGCTGGTAATATTCCCACAAAGATAGTTTCACTTTGATATTTATACAGCGCCCATCTTGGTTTTATTACTAGATTTTCTACCCCTTTGTTACGCTACTACATTTTGCATACAGTTTTACATACACAACATATAATCAGCTCATAAAATATTATGCATTGTTTTATATATAGAAGTCGAAGATTGTGTTGGTATGTGTTGCCCAGTGCTGGAGATATTGGCCATCAAGATGCCTGCCTTCTCTCCATGTATTGGAACTATATTGCACTCGGCTTGTGGTGCTCAAAGCACCAAAAAATACATTTGAAAAACGCAACAGCAAGGTCTCTTTCCAGAAATTAAGACCAGGCTACTCAAGATAATCCACAGACCTGGTTGTGAGCAGTTTCATGTAGGAAAATAGCAAATAGGACACCAAAACATGTTATGTTTTGTATGTATATATATATGTATATATTAAACAATTTGTTTGACAAATTAACCGTTGAATTTTATTGTCTTTAAATTTGATCTAAATTCTAGGTCTCTGTTTCAAAAGCCATATCCACACTGTAAAGAATATGATTGTTGGGGGGGGGGGAATCCTTTATTTATTTACTAGTTGATTCATAATAAATACTGGTTTCAGCCTATAAAATATCCACCTGATATAGTGTTATACATAATTTGGGAATAATTGCAAGATGCACAAATAAGGTCTTACAGATGCTCAAAAGATTTGTTGGCAAATTGAATTACTTGGCTGAAGAGTCTGGGCCATCCTGTCTTCATGCTGCATAAAGCAGTGGCATGAAGAAAATTATATTTTACATCACACAAATTCACTAATGCAGTTGCTGGGATCGGGAATATGTGCGCTTTAAAAATGAAAATCAATTACTGTTGCATGTACTTTACTAATGTACTTATTATTGTTGCATCATGGCGATGAAGCTACCTAAACAATCACAAAGAGGGACCTTCTCCCTCGTAACAGTAATGGCTATGACAGCTGACATTGTAATGGCTTTAATATCTCACTTTTATACACATTGAAGACTGAATATAGTTATCCTGGTAAAACAGAAATACAAAAACTGTGTTTCATACATATTCTGAACAGAGAGTGCTGTTATTTCCTGTCTTATAAACTAGTCTTGCACTGTGGCGGTAAGAACTGAATGTAGAGGCAATTAGATGACAGTCCCCATTGTTGAGTCATCACAGAGCAGGACATCAACCACTGATGGAGAATAGAAAAGGCCAACAGCGGGGTCAGCTCCTTTCCATCTCTCCAAAGTTGTAATACATGTATCCTACCTTAAGGTAAGCTGTAACTGAAAGAGACACAGTAAGCACCCGGTGAATCTGAAGCCATGGTAAGACAGGGGAGATATAATGACATTCAGGCTGTGAGATAAGTTTATCACAACCATGTGATTCCCAGTGTCCCAGTGCCTGTCTTCAAATGAACTAAACTGAACGGTGACATGAAGCTCTGCCCACCTCATGTATGGCAACCCCCTGGCTTAGCTGGACCCTCCAAGATCCACATCTGTCATGTCCATGGGTGGTCACTACACTATAGTACAATAAAAACGGCTGCACATTTTGGGAGTTACCATTGACTAAATTGGGAATTGTCAATGATAAAATGTGAAGGTGAAGAAAATTAGGTAAAATCCAAACCTCGTGACCTAAGGTTGTTTTTTTGTTCTGGACCAAGGAAAAAATAGTTGCCTCTTAATTCTGGTCGTACTGGTCACAATGGCCTTTTACAAACAAACACTAATCCAGTCCATGTGGGGTTAAAGTCTAGTCAGCCATGATTGGATCATAATGCTATCTCTATGGTTAATAGATTTGTGGACAACCAATCAGTTTCTAATGTCCAATCATTTGCCTTTAATCATTATCCTGATGAAAAAATAAAAAATAAAAAATAAATAAATAAATATATATATATATAAAGCCCCAAATCACAAATCACTTGCCTCAGAGGGCAATACTATATGTACAACATAATGCATCATGTATCCTAGATCTTTAAATCAGATAAAGAAAAACTTCACTCACACAAAAAAGACAACTTTAACAGAAACAAGAGCAGGAACCTCAGAAAAAAGTATCGGGTTCCCTCTAGCTGTTGTACATTCAGAGATGACAGAAGTAGCGGTTGTAAAACTATATTTATATTTTTCCTAAAGGACATACAATTTTATGCTCAAATTTAATTTATCATCCTGTCACCTCAGCATTTCTTTGGAAGTAAGCCCTGTTCTACTTTCCAGTGCAGAAATCTCAATCATACTTGGGGGCAGGGAGGACACATATCCTCATCTAAAAGAAGAGCTACAGGTCCTCAAATAGTCAAATACTTCTCTGCTCCCTCAACCCAAAACAGGACAAGAACTTCAAGGCCAACATGTTGCCTCTAAAACGTGTAGACAGGACATTAACATTTGAACCACTTAGTAGGCTCTATTAGGTCAGGGTTCATATAGAGCGGGAGCCATTTAGAAACTTTGGAGCGCTGCCTGTCTCTAACCGGACGGAGGAAGAGCGGACTCACGGGTTAGGATTGATTACAACATTAACTCCATAGACTTCCATGAATTAGCACAGGGTTGAAATGCTTAACGCTGACTGACATAAGTGTTTAGATGACACTCCTTCACAAATGCAATTCATTTTGCCATCCGGAGACTCATGGCAGGCCCATCACATTTTTTGCAGCAATGCGAAGCATGGCAGCAGTGCATCAGGCCATCTCACATTTCAAACGGGTGGCTCATTTGGCACGGCTTTTTGCAAGTCCTTCTAGAAATAATGTCTGGGATGGTAATATTTAAATGCTGTCTCCAGGGGCTCTCGGTTTACCTCTTCTACCTTCATTGCACAGAGACAGAGGATGCACCAATCAGAGTGGGACACTACCTTAGGTCCTACTGCGCATCGGAGTGTAAATGTGTGTGAATGTTTATCTGATGAGCAGGTGGCACCTTGTACGGCAGCCTCGGCCACAGTGTATGAATGTGTGTGAATGGTGAATGGTTCCTGTACTATGTAAAAGCGCTTTGAGTAGTCGTTAAAGACTAGAAAAGCGCTATATAAATACAGTCCATTTACATTTACATTTACTTGCTCGCCACTTAAGTCATGATATGTCTATTTACATGCAGGAAGGTTTATAGATAAGTTGTGTGCATGATGGTCAGACATACACCTTATCTATCTATATCTTACACTATTTTCACAGTCTCTCAAACATACTTGATTTATTGTTCTCACAGGTCTTTTAGAGAGTTAATCACTGGCCCTCTCACTAGACAATGCTGTGTTTCCAATCTAAACCCACTGTGTAAAATGAGACTCCCTTGAGGACTATCTCTGCAACCCCCCACCCTCACGCATGCACACACATACATACAATTCAGTTCACCACCAGCAAAGCGATTCCGTGGGGCTGAGTATGGAGGGTGGTCTGCCCTGGTTTATTGAGTAGAAGTGTTCAAGTCTAGGGGAGGGGAAGCATCTGACAGCAGCTGTCACAGTCACTTGTTAGGTGGGACAGTTAACCCTAGATAGCACAGCTGTCAGTCAAAGCAGTCGCGGCACATTTTGCACAAGGGGGTGGTGACACAATGAACTTCAACCAGCTGCCAACGCCTGTATACACAGTGCACCTGTATGTTGGCCAGCTGTCCCTCACTATACAGGTGCACTCTCAGAATAATTTAAGTGTTTTTTTGTCCTAATACATATCACATTTGACGGTATTGTCTATGTTTGTGTGAAAAAGACATGCAGGTCAAGTACAGTTTGAGACTCCAAATTGCCATGGGGTATTCTGCTTTAGACACGCAAAGGATTGCCTTCCATTCCAGGACGTTTCCCATTGATTAATAAATTTGTGCTTGACACGTTATAAAACGTTATACCTTTGAAGATCCTTCTGAGCTTAGCTACTAAGCAAAGGTTTGCTGGTACCTACGAGTCACATTTCTTTGTGAAGACTTTTGTCAGTTTTGCCTTCATGAGACAGTAAAAAGTAACGTAAAAACCAACCACTTCTGACAATTTAATGTAATGTTAACATATAAAGCTAAATAGTTCTTCAAGTTTGATAATTAGGCCTGCTGTGACATTTATTACAGGTTATGTTGTCAACATCTCAAACAATCTTAACTTAATTTAAACTCTTAATTAACCAAATGACACTTAATGACAACAGTCATAAACATCCAAAAAGACTCGAACTTGATGTTCAGGACCGGTGTCATGTCATGGTTATAACATTGTCATATCAGTCTTATGCACACCCCTTATATAAAGTGTTACCAAAGTCATCTTAATAAAGCAAATTTACAAAAAAAACAAAAAATTGAGTAAGATGGTATGCGACATATGCACAGACTTGTATGTGTATGTGTCAATATACAGCTACAGCCAGCAGCTGGTTGGCTTAGCTTAGCATAATGTCTGGAACAGCAAGCCTGGTTCTGTCTAAAGGTAACAAAACAAACCTACCAGCACCTCTAAAGCTCACTAATTAACACATTGTTGTTTGTTTGTTTACTGTACAAAAACAAAGTGTAAAAATGCCAAGTTGTGGTTTTACAAAGGCTTTTGTGCCAGAATATTTCATTATTCAGGAAGTAACTGCTCCTGACCAAGAAACAGACCTTACTAATAAAAGGTTTAATTTGATAGCGTGTTTTCCAATGGACTGGACATCTTGTGATAGATCATTATTGGAGTGAGAATATATGCTGAGTCATCTGATGTAGCGCTGAAGAATGTAAAGGTCACAGTTTCAAGCAGTATATTTAGTATTTAGCTGGATCTTCTTGCCAAAGGTATTTCCATGACGTCTGGAACAAAAATGAAACATTTCACGGGCAAATAGTATCTACAATGTCCTTGCCAGTCAAGGTGCATAAATTAGTACATTGTAGTATACAAGGAGACACACTAACTAGTCTTCTTGTTTGTTTCAAAACACCAATCATAGCTACAGCAGATGAGGACTGATCACAAATACTTTCAACAAGATCATACAAGAAACCTCTCTCTAGTGTAATGTCTTGCGTCAGATCAAACCTGCGTCCTGCTAACCAGATCATCAAGCAGATGTTCCCTCTGTAGAACCAGGCTGAGGTCATCATACCTCAGGAGAGAAGGGGGGGGGGTCTGTACATCTGGAGCTGGCTGGAGCATTGTAAGCGATAGCCATCATGACATCACCTCTTCCTGGTTTGGCCTCCAAAGACAGATCTGCAGGGCAAAAATAGTCTGCTCCTCAAACAAAGCTGATGAGATTGTTTGCAGTGAAAATGATTACGCTAGTGGATAAACCACAAAGACATTTGAGGTCAAAGATCATAGCGTATAGAGAAGAACAGTGAATGATTAGAGATTCTATACAACTCAGTTAAAATGCTTATATTACAGATATAACAAGATTCTATGTAACTCCGTTAAATTGCTAATATTAGAGATATTTCTATCAAATGTGGGAATCATTATTTAATTGTCTGTATGCCACTAATGACTTGTTGAAGATTTCTGGACAGAGGTTTTGGACATTATATATTACCTTACATGTGTAAGTTTACCTGTAAACCCTAGATTATGCATCATTTGAGTCTTTTCAGCACAATGTAACTTAAGATAACCGC
Organism: Sander vitreus; assembly: GCF_031162955.1. Lineage (NCBI taxonomy): Eukaryota > Metazoa > Chordata > Actinopteri > Perciformes > Percidae > Sander > Sander vitreus. The sequence goes on along the minus strand of NC_135856.1, from coordinate 24,884,204 downwards.
ATCGCTCTTGGGATGGCAATGGCTGTCCACCAATTTGGTCCAGACTGAGATACCTCAACAACTATTACTGTAGATGGATTACCACAAAACTCTGTACAGACAGTTGTGGTTCCCAGAGGATGAATTGCAATAACTGGTGATCCCTTAACTTTTCAGCTAGTGCCATCATTGGGGTCACATTAGTTCATCCAATACAATACCTTCAAAACAAACTACATTACCATCAGCCCCAGCTGCTCTGTGTGTTTAGTGCTATTTAGCAAATGTGACTTTAGCATCCTAACACACCAAACTAAGCCGGTGAACATGGTTAACCTGCTAAACATTAGCATTGTAAGCATGTTGCCATTCATCTTAAATATTTTGATGTATTCTGTGTGCATTGATAGAAACTATGTGTGGTTGACTGCCTTGGTTTTAGGTGTTCTTGTTTGCACATGTTGATTCGTTTGCATGCTCATGTGAACATATGTGGCGAGAGGTGGGGTTACGGTAGTTTATATAAGAAAATAAGTGTTGCTCGACAACGCTACCTAGTTTTAGTCGAGACTAGGAACTTGTGATTAAAAATACATAAAATAAATGGCACAGTTTCTTTTCTACAAGAGAGAGCAGTGTGACCCAAAAGAACAAATAACAGACAGGTTAAAATACAAGATCATTTATTTTAACACCGTAAATGAGACCCTGAAAAAAAATCTAAGAACCCTTAAAAAAATAAAATAAAGTAAAAGATAAAATGTCTTAAATTAAGACACCTATATAAAAACAAAAAAGGTGAGGGAGTTCAGCTTGGTTCCGGCATCAGAGTCCATTATGCCAGGTACAGCCGCACCTGGTCGTTGTCTCTACATTCAGCTACAGCTTGTCCTGGTGTCCAGCGGCTCTCTCCAGCCAAAGCCACTTCCCCTGTGTCGTCTCCAGCAGCGGTGCCAAATCAGTGCGTTTTGTTCTTCTTGCCATTCTCATCTCCATCTCCATCTCCATCTCCATCTCCATCTCCATCTCCATCTCCATCTCCATCTCCATCTCCATCTCGTCATCTCTTTCCCGGCGTGTTTCTCCTGCTGCTCAGCTCTCTGCCCACCTCTTAAAACATGGCCTGTTCACTGCCCCACAGGTGACTCACATTAATGCTAATTAAGCATAGGGGCAAAGGAAGGTGTAGTAACGGCACACAGCAAAAATCAAACACTAAAATAAAAGCCTGCCAGGCCCAAGCAACCCAACAAAACAAACCATGCAAACAGAAATTAAATCAATAATTAAAGCACAGCAAATAAATTAACGTGCAAAACAGACGACAAATCAAGAATAAATAAAGCACAGCAAACCAAAACATACTTGCACAAAACTATAACCAAACACAAAAACTCTGCCGTGTGACACATGTATTTGCATACATGTGCTGAAAAATTCAATAAACACATGTTTTAAAAAAGGAGAACAGCTTGGATTCTGGACCAGTCATTTACAGAAAAGAGATGAGGGAAAATGTTTTGGAATACATAGCCTACATTATAATACAACACTAAGTTGGTCCAACTCAATGGGTGGTGAGCTGGTATTTGCTCTACTGTGGTATCATGACACCATATGAAATGAATGTTGCCTCCACATTGCAAATGTGTAGACTGCAAATCACTTGCTAAAAATGTAATATGAGTTCAAACCATTTTCTGCGCCAATGCTTACTTGAACCCATAACAACAGCAGGCCACAGAGCTGTAAATGAAAAAAAGCACATACATGGCCAACTTGGGAATTTCCTCCTTACACAGGGGACTCAGGGACAGAAACTGTACCCAGACAGTGTGATGATGTCACCAATCTTTAATTGATCCCTGTGGTTACAGCTGTCATGAGACCAGGACAGATGTGTATGTGTGTGTGTATAACAGGGATAGAGAGGGGGTTGATGTGTTTTATAGGGACTTGAACAGGACGAAACATTTACAGAACAAGCTCACTTAACTGTCCAACCGTATTAGATAATCCTCCATCTAAACTCCCATTCACTTAATTCCTGAGTAAACTAACCGAGGCTTTGCTCACGTATGAACATGGTGTCATGTGTTGCTTTCAGCCAGATAAATGCACCACCCGTCTCCTCTCCCCACCTCCCCTCCACGCTCAGTTTAAAGACTTGGCCCTTGGGGTGGGGGCCCATCGATCATGACCATTTACAACAGTCTTTCCTCTCAGAACACCAGAGCAACACTGCTGCTCAGCCCAGTTAGGTGATCCACCTTCCTTTGACCTGCTTTTTATGAGTTCTGAGGATTCAATTTTTTCCTCTTTGTCAGGTGAGAATGCCAATCTCCTTCTCCTCACACTAAAATAAATATTGTCCTTTAGTACAAGGAGAAAGCTCATCAAGTTAACTAAACATAACTTGTCACAAGTCCCCACCATAAACGGACATAATGCATTGTGTTTTGAAATAAGCACAAAGTGATCTCATGTACCTCAGTGACAGGAAATTGATTTTCCTAAACCACCTATCTAGAGCTCCATTTACAGTTCCCATATAAAATTCTGAGTATGATTAAATGCACACAGTAACTGTAACACACAATCCTTAAAGGGTCTATCTATATTCATGCTACCAAATTATAATGTCAGTGGTTGACAGCATAAACCATGGATTTATTACAATCAATACAAGTCCTTGGACAATAATAAAGGTTTTATTTACATAACCTTTTTAATGAAACTCGTTGTAACCATTTTGTGTACATACATTCAAACATATGTGGACAGAAATGCTCACTGGTATAGAAGAGCAGCTACTTTTTAAGTAGATACGGAGCACCATCTAGTGGTAAAGAGTGGTCAGTAAAATATTTTGGTGATTTTGGACTGTACGGTATACCAAGTAGCTTTGATAAATGGCACATAACATTTCCACTGCTGGAAATGTCTACACATAAATGTAATTTTGATGACATTACCTTCAGAGATAGAAATGTCCTCAAATATCCATTGAACTTCATAAAAAGGTATAAAAATAATTGCAACAAGCATAATGAGACAACTTTAATGCATTACTTATGTACTTACTTACTTATTAAATATGCAGTAGGTAAGACTTATAAAACTAACTTTCTGTCATATTTGCTGAAACTGACCCTATGTTCGAGTAGAACTACATGAAGCAGTTAACTTAAAAAAACAAATCCAGCTCCTCTGGCACCACCTACAGCCTGTAGTGCAATTTACAAAAATCCACAGCTCCCTGCTCATTTACACCAATCAGGGCCAGGGGGGTGTCTAACTGCGTGTCAGTCACTGCTTGAAAAAATTAATTTGATATTCTCCTCAAAATGACAGATAGTAATGTGTTTGTGCGGATGCATGAGCAAGGTCTTTAAACCAGTGTTCTCAGTGATATCCCAGATATATCATGTTGTTTCAGCACTATCTCATCTGACCATATCAGTCAGGAGCAAGCGTCAACCTCCAGGCCTGAAAAGTGAAGCCAATGTGGATGTGCCTCAAATCTGCATTCTTTCTAATAGCCAGCAGGGGGCGACTCCACTGGCTCCAAAAAAATCTTTGTCTGATTGTTTAGAAGTCTATATGAAAATGACCATACTTCTCACTTGATTTATTACCTCAGTAAACATTTTCATAATGAGTTTATGGTCTCAGTTGCAAGTTGTAAGTCTTGTTCAATAAAGCATGTTGTTCATTTTGTAAGTTAAGGTCCCATTTAGAGCAAAATAGATGATAAAGCAGGGTATGCTACAGGGTGTGACTACCTTGTGCTCCACAAGTCTCTACCACGGCGATCTGTCAATCAGGATATAGGCTTAGAAACAAAGAGATGAAAAAGCTAACGAAAATAATGAATGAGTCATATCAATTATATATTTGTATGATAAAGGTGCATTTGATGTCCCTGAATCCTGCTTTTGGTCAAAGCTATGTTTTCTGAGCTACACTATCTGTGGTTTGTTTGAATCCGTGTCAAAGGGTCATTTGTGATAAGCAAGCTGTGGTCTAGTAGAGTTGATGGCGTTCTTCCATCCCCTTCATCCAAAGTGAATCAGAAAGTCAACCCCCATGCCTTACTGTTTTACTCTTGGCAGACTAGAGAGGAACTTTGTTATACTGTATGTGTTACATTGTCCCTGTACATCAGGAGGTTAATCAAGCAGGAAATCTGGAGGAGAAATAAGATTAAGTTGATAAAATAGGAAACATACTATATGAACATGTGAGTCATTGGATTTACCCTTCTGAATACAGCCCCTGTCTATCTATTATCACATTAAGAGGGAAACTCCATTTAAGACCATGTGCAGAGAGAGAGAGCGAGAGTGCACATTTGTGTTATTTGCTATTCAATTTTTTTAAACTGACAGAGCTGCAACGCTCTCCATAATTACATACGTATATCCTAAGAGGTTTGCGAACCCTTAATGTTTTTGGGATCCGATCCACATAATGAGGCTCTAATCGCCTTGAGTTCATCATTCAGGATCTTGGTATAGTAATTTTGAATCTCTATACCACAAAAAATAGGTCATAATCTCTTGTCAGTCTGGAGTGTCCTTGGGAGTCATAGAGCACATACGATCTGATCAGTTGTAAAAATCTTGGAGAAAATGCAAATGTAGAAAACATTCTCCTCTACTCCTTTGTTGGCTTTACACTCTTCTATCTGGATGTAGTTTGTAAATTACTGTGTGTATACTCACTCACATCACTTTTCAGTTATCTTTATGAGTTAAAAATGTTGGTGTCAATGAACAAAAATCATATAAGACAAACAAGTAAGTTGTCTTGTTCACTTGCATCATATTTTCCCAGGTTAAGTTTCTGTTTTCCAGGCAAGATGTTTTGTTGGATTTCCAAAATCCAGTGATTCCAACTAACCCCAACACCTCTTCGGGTCTGATTTGTGTTGGATTGGCAGTCTGTGTGTAAGTGTGTATAATTAGTAAGATACAATATTATTCAATAAAAATATGCTACACCCAGACCCCTTTTTCTTTTCCAGCCTGCTGCTAATGGTTTAAGACTTTACACCCTTATTATGTGGAATAAAGTACTTTCTTTTAATGTATACGTGTTCATATTTCTCAGTTGGATGGAAGGAGTTAATAATCATATACGTAATGAAGATAGCGATCAAGGATTGCACGTGTGTTTTTTTTCAAATATTTTCACCTTTACTTATGTGTTTCAGAACCTAGACTGGTTTCTGCTGAAGCGTAGCACATCTTTTGCTTGTCCATGAGATGTCAGTGTTGCACTGCAGACAGTTATCCCTCAAGAAGTTGTGTGAAAGTAGCCTTTGGAAGTCTCTTGGCAGCACCTGACTCAGAGCTAAACACTGGTACTATTGGATGGAAAATCAGACTATCTATTTAAACTTTTCCGTTAAAATGTAAGAATTTCTTTTCGAGAACATTTTTAAACTGAAATGGTTTACCAGTAATTCCTGGAGCTAACATGGAGGCAAGTGTTGATTTCTATGGTGCCAAAATAGACAGAGTAAAGCCTAAAGTAAAACAATATCTCAACCCATGGTTCATAACATCTCAGCGATGGGACAGGCTGCCAGCAGTGGTTGCTGTGCGGTCAGGTTGAGGTGAGGTTTTGGGGTTGTCGGTTCTTCCTCAAGTTTACCTTAAGTGGAAATTGAGGTTCGGTTTGGCCTGGCTCGTGTTGGTTTAGAAATGGAGCGGGAAATGGGGGAATTTTCTTGGGCAACACACTCTTTGTTTGCATTGTCAAAAGATAGATAGGACAACAATCAACAGAACATAAAAATATGTTTGTGTCTAAATTGTATGTCTTGCTCCTGTTCTGCCCTGTCAGAGCAGTTAAGTTGGACATCAAATCAAGCATATGAACATGCAATTTTAGCACTACAGTAATACAACAGTTCCACTCACTGTTAGTAGTTTTTAGCGGAACACACTGTTTTCATTTCTCAGTTCCACATGGGCAGGGTGGGGTGGCGGCAAGGCAGGGTGAATGGGAAGGTATTACACAGCATGACTACAGTCCGTCTCTGTGTCTACGTCTATGTTTCCCGACTACTGCCCTTATGAGCTCACCGGCCACTGACAGGGAATTGGCTGCTGTCTGCTCACACTGAGTGATTCCCCAGTGGGTCAACCTGCCAAGCAGCAAGCTTGCCAGAAACCCTCTCATACATTCCTTAACAGAGTAGCCACTGCCAGCTTGGCGAGTCTGGGTGGGTGCCACCCAGTGCTTCCTTAGCTGCCCCAGACACCTGAACTAGCACAGGAGTGGAGACAGAGAGAGAAACAGGGATAGCTGGAAGGGTGCACGGTGGGAGTGAGAGCTATGTTAAATAGCCAGCAAAGCTGTCGTGGCCTTTTCCACAACGATTCCACTGTTTCAGCTTCAAGTTCAGCACTTATTAAAAATGTGCCCATCCCTCTTCTTGCCTGAACTTTCCTTACACACCTTCATATATGCATACATGCATTCAGACACATGCTCTCTCTCTCTCTCAAATATATACAAATTCCTGCCATCCAACTCCTGCCCATAACTCCAAAATTGCCCTCTCTAGCATGTTCAGTTACTGACCACCCTTTGATGAGAACACAATTTGCCACTTGGGGGCAGCAGAACAAGATGTCAACACACCACCTTGTGAAGTTGTTATGGTGAACAAGTTTTCCAACAACTGCTAATTTACACATTCAGCTAACATGGAGCAACATTAGCATTTATTTAGAGTCTGTGTTTCTGGCCATCTGATGACTATAAGTCCAATATTCACTCTCCTTTTAGCTCTGTTTTTGGTCTTCACCAACTCCTGAGGAAAATGTCTGGCTCTTTAGCTGCTAAAAGCTCCGCTATGTTCAATAGTACAGCTCAACGAACAGGGGTGCATCTTTCAAATAAGCAAAAAAGTAGGCAAACCTCTAAAAACTTCTCTGTCGAGACACCAAAACTAGCCCCAAAAAGTGTTAGTTGTTGTCCATATAAAGTCAGAAAACAGTAAAAATGCATTTTCACAGGTGACATCTTCAAATTGTTTGCTTTATCCGACCAACAGCCCAAAATTCCAAGATATTCTGTAGAAAAGCAACAAATCCTCCCATCCGATAAGATGGAACCTTGAAATGTTTGGCAATTAATCAATTATCAAAATTGTTGACAAATCGACTAATCACGACTTTCCGCACGAACAGGAAGCAATCTCTTTTCTCTGTACTTTGGAGGACACAAATGTAAAACAACAGAAATATATTGCTTTTCTCTGTGGTTGGGCTCTAATTGCTCCACAAAAGAATAATGAAGTGTGTTGGCTTCCAAGAGAAACCTTTGGGCCCAGCCACTTCCCTTCACCTTCTCCAGAGTGGGCATTCCTATATAGATTAGCTAGAAGTCTTTCCTGTTCTATCAAGGATAATCCCCCGAACAAGGCTGCTCGGCTCTCATATTAAGAATGATTTAGGCACAGTGAATTCCGGTCAGGTCTAGGCTCCACTTTCATGTTATGATGTAGCTGTTCCAATTGTTATACGTACCTTGTGGAGAGAATAGGAGCAGACAGAAGAAAAGAGAAGAAACAGAGTTCAAAGTCATTGTGTGAATTTGAAACATGAATTAAGGTCACTGATTTACACGACAGCTCAGTCTATTTGAAAGAAAATGTGTGTGTGCTTGAACAAGGGTGTCTGGGAGTTAACTTCTTAAGACGTTTGAGGTCTTTCAGATACTTCCACATCAGGTTTTCCTTCAGCCTCACACACGCTACCCACCGCATAGTAGAACATTCATCGGGAGTGTATTAGTATGAATGAAAATTACAAGGAAGCACAGCTTTTTTTCCTCTCGAGGTCATACAGTAGAGAGTGACTCACATGTATTTACTCCACATAATGTGATTTAAAAGTGACTGAGAGGACAGTGCTGCCTTAACGATAACAGGAAGCTTTAATTATCCCCATGGCAAAATTGTGCATAGTGAGTTAGTTAAGCTGCTGTGATGTGATTCTATTTTCATTTCTAAACTGAAACAAATGAACCTTGTTCGTTTCTTTTTGGCACAGATTCATGAATACGGGAAATGATTTGGCAACAGAACCAATAAGATCAGTTTTATTTAGTTCAGCTCATTTTAGTCGAATTCAATAGTGTATAAAAGAAATCTTGGAGGATTGCTGTAGGCAGTGAGCTGTCACACTCCCTCTACTCTATTGCAGATTTTGTAGTCAAAGGCAAGCAAGAGAAAATGGATCCCTAACAAGATTTATAATTTTACGCCAAGGGTTCAAGCTTTGGCTCATTCCCCGTGAGTGGGATTGGTCAGCATTTATAATTTTATTTCATTCATAGAAACACTGCACTGTGTCTCTCCTTATAGTGACTGTGTGTCAGAGGAGATGTGGGTCCAATAGGAACATAATACCAGAATTAGCCGTGAAAAAGCCTTCTCTGATGGAGCACGGGGAGAAAAGACTGGCTTATTTCAAGCGAAAGTGAAAAGGACAGTATGGGCAAGACAGGGGTTTTAGTGGTTTTACAGTTCAGTGGTGGTGTTTGAAAGCAAGGTCATTCAGCAACGTGGGTGGTACGGTTTTTCCTAGCATCTCTGCTATTGTATTGCCATTGGCTCTATGCACTTGTCAGCATCATTGCTCACTTTCTCAGGATAAATGTTGATTTTGCTTTATATAAGGAAAGCCTAGGCAGCAGCGCTTTAATTCGTGAAATTGCCATGGCCTCAGTGTGAGAGCTTGTGTCACTGCAGATGTCCAAATTCCTCTGCCATGTTTATTGTTTTCTTTTGTTTTGCGAAGGCCAATCTGCAGGGCTCTAGCGCCACTGTTCCTGTAGCTACTCCTCCATGCAAAATCTTGTCGTGTAAACAGAGAACCTGAAAATAACAAGCACAAGAAAAGGGAAAATTTCCACCCCGGCGTCGTCCTCCTTCTTCTCCCTCCTCGCCCCTTTCAGTGTACCCACCACTTGTTGTCCTTTATCTGTGGCCTAAGTGCTTTGGCATTAAATCTTATTATTTTTTGGTAAATAAACCAGTTTCTGGTAGGAATTACACACAACTTGGTGTGAGGTCCTTTTCAGAAAGGGGCCTGGATCCTTTTATCTAAAATGTTTTCTATTTCTGCTTTTGTAAGACACTTTTGACTGCTTTGAAAGAGAGAAACAAGGTTTTTCTTGCGTTTCTGGGGGTGAGGTTGGGGATTTTTCTCAGCATTGTGGTGAGATTTATTCGAAGAGGCTGCATTTTTTTCTGATTTCCCTCTTTGTTCTCTCTAAGTAGTTCCAGGTCCCCCCTCAGAGAGCGTGTGTGTGTGTGTGTAAACGTGCACGAGGCTCTGTGATTTCGCACATGGGTGTATGTGTGTGTGTGTGTGTGTGGAGCACATGTGTGAATATGTGTGCGCGAGGGTGAGGCGGGGACTTGGTGTGACACCTGCTGTTGGGATGAATAGGGTCAGTGGCAGGGCCCTTCAGCAGGCAGCAGCTGCTTGTTCCCACTGCGACGCTCTCTCAGGACTACAACTGAGGCCCTGACACACCACATAGTGCCCCCTACCAGCATCTCCTATCATTACAGTTATTATCTTCAAGTATTGCAATTCCCCCTCTCCCAGGGTCACGATCCTAATCGTTTGGACGGAAACGTGAAATTGACCTGAGGAAAACATCAAAAAACAAACTTCAATATCAATTCTTGCGCTCTCTGAATGCAGGAAGAGGTTTCCAGACAGCTGCTGACAGACAAAGATTCTTGGTATTTGGTTGGTCTGACCTGTCTATGCTCTCTTGCTGTGTGGTAGTCTGCCCTGCATGTGACTTGGTAGGTCTGAAAACATTCCCTGTGGCATAACAGAGGAAGAGGGCAGAAGATAAACAACGAGGTATAAAAACATCAGTCTGCGTTTTAGCAAGGTTTCAAATGCCTCTAAATGTATGTTACATTTTTCATCTTTCCTTGATACATTTTTAATTTGAAATTCAGAAAAACTGCATCATAATAACCCTTTACAGACACAACATATGGTAGATGTACAAATAACAGTTAATATCCTTACATAGCATTTTGTTTTAGCCACATTCTTCAGAGTTCAGCGTAAAGACAGCAGAGGTGTAGCATGTTCTCTTATCTATCCACCAGAGGTCAGCCTTTTATTAACAAATTCTGATGAAATCTCACAAAACTGCTTTTTTTCATGAAGAAAACTTAATGGAATATTTATTAAGTTGCTAATGTTTCATAAGCAATGTTTGCAATTTTAAAGTTTTCAAAGTAGGTCCCACACGCACTAACAGGGCTGGCATTTCGGAGACACTGGTGATGTCAATGCAAGGAAAACCCTCCTGTCATCACAGTCCATTTGGGGCTGAAGCGCACACAAGCAAAGTAGAGAGTGTGGTCCTGTTGTGGTGCATTTCTTAAATGACGGGTTCCTTCAACAGACATCAAACAAGCAGCTAAAGGTTTTTGCTTTGCTGACTGGGAAGAGAAATAACAGCCTTAATAATAATTACAACAACAAAAAAGGTTTACAGTTGTGCTGAAATTCATATTACTTAAAAAAATACTTTGTTCTGAGAGTGTTGAAAACATCCTCACATCTGTTAACCACTGTTTTAACCTGAACATCTCTAATTTCCCTCTGATGTTGCATGCCCCTTTTCATTTGAGCCATGTAGGCTACTACGTAGGTTTAAAGAAGTAGCTCTAAGATGAAGGACTTATGGGCTTGGTCCTTTTGGAGAGTTTGTAGTTGAAGTACATGGCAGCCTTGGACTGTGGGGCTCTCCTGGGCCAGCAGGTGCGTCCGTTGCCAAAGTAGTCCTCCGAACACTGACAGGTGTAGGAACCATCTGTGTTTACGCACTGAGCATGGCGACTGCACCGGTGGGACCCGGTTAAACATTCATCCTTATCTGTGGAATGGAGGAGAGGGAGATGTTTATAGATGACGAATGCTTGTCAGATATTAAATAAGTTATTATCAGAGTGAGGCTGCTTCATAGCTAAGTCATATTAGATCTGCATGGATAGAGCAAAGGGTTTCGAGAATATCTGTTTCAGACCTGCTCGAGAGATAATTTTGCAATGCTCATCACATGGATAAAAACAAAAACAGCTCGTGGGTGAGCCCACAGCTGAGTGGGTGAGCTATGAGTGCTCATTAAATAAACATGGTCTCTGGATCGTCTACTGCCAAAGCACATCTTCACATGATCCCTCTCTCTGCCAAATAACACAGATGAGGAGAACATGTGGAGTTGTGCTGTGATCCACTGAGTCATTTACAGGATTGGACATGGAAGCGATCTGAATGTGGCTTAAAACATTTTTATACACTGTGGCCGAGTGGTCTAAGAAGCACAAGACGTCGGTTTTACATCCCTGGTTCGATTCTTTTGGGGTCTTCTGTTGCATGATATCCCCTTACTCCTCTTCCCATGTTTCCAAATGTTGAAAAGAAAACCTCACACATACCTCAACATTCAAGCACATCCTCACACCACCACACCACACCAATTTCTTTTATGAGATTTCATGAGAAACAAGACCATCTGCTTAACAACAATTGAAACTACTGGATATTTAAGTGCTCAAAATCGCAATAAATCATTAACTTTGTTTGATAACAAATAAAGACCACACCTCGACATTGCACGGAGTCCTGGAGCATCCCCCTCACAAAGCCATCTTGGCACACACAGACAAAGCTGCCGAAAGTGTTCTTACAGGTCTGCTGTAGTGGACACACATCAGCATCCCGCCGACACTCATCAACATCTGCAACACAAACGTGTGTCAAACACCAGCAACACATTTGGCTAATTTAATTGCACAACAGACCACATTGTTGGCCTTCCTGTCTGCACAACACAGCTTAAATGTTTCTTGTCTTTGCCAAAAACAATAATTACCTTCAAAAAGTCACGAGAGGCACAAATGACTACCTTGGCCTTGCAATCACCTCTTTTGTACTGAAGCTTTGAAAGGTGCACTGTTGTTCAAAAACAAGGAATGACCTAAAATACTAAAATGTTTCACTTTTCACACAGAATAAAGTCTTTATTGCGATTTCTGGAATACATTTACTATTATCACACACAAATAAAAGGTTCTCTAAATGTATCACATTTCAGTTGCGACTTTAGATTGAGTAACAAGTTTATTATAGACACACCCAGCTACATCTATCTTTTTTAAGATTTTTATTGAAACTTTATTTTACCGGATAGTGTCTTTTCTTACCTGTCAAAAATGGCAACAGATTAATAAGAAAATCAGATGAAAAAATGTGACAGAAAATACCTATATCTAAAAATGTCTCAACTCAGTGTATCCTACCTTCCTTATCAAACAGCTGTAAGTTTGATTATTGACGTAAGAATCCAGAAAAATACAAACTGTACTGCTCCATGAACAGTACCTTGTATACTTGTTACACACTACTTTAAACACAGCTGTGCATAGGTGAGACAAAAGCTAGGATTTCTCTCTGTCTTGGACGTTAAATGGTTCCCACCAAAGGCTCTCCCACAATGTGAAAAGGTCTTAACAGCTGTGAGAGAGACTGCTGAAGGCTGGCTTTATTACAGGACAGAAGGTGTCAGCTGCTTAGGTATCGAGGGAGACTTATAAAGCGTCATAAAGCGGTTAGACACTGAGGACAGAGTCCAGGGTATGTTTTCCTTGACATCAGGTAATTACAGGCTTTTTACCATTGAGTGGACAGACCCAGTGGAAAGGTGCCACTGGTAAGTTTGCTGCAGGTAGTTAACAGAATGTGCATCGGAAGCTGTGTGCATCACCTGCTCTACAAATAAAGCCAAATAGAAACGATCTGGCAAAGCACGATGGTGACAACAAAAACCAGTGTTAAGGAATGTTGCTACAGTGATTCTTTATATCACTGTTGTTGGAACTTTCCCAGGGGACCGTAAACCTTTTTTCAAAACTCAAAAACTTAAACTGCATTTTGATGAATTAGGAACAAAATGTTATTCTTGCGTCATAGCTCCCTCAACCCAGAAAAGTTGCCTGCTCTGGTGGTGGTACTTGGCTGAGGAACTATCGAAGTGGGGTTTGCCAACCCAGTATCAAGGTCAACCACACGCTCGATGGTGTTTTAAGCCCCCAACGTCAACTTCAAGGCACCTAACCCTAACCTTAACCCTAACCCTAACCCTAACTATTGCCTAATCCTAGTGCCTTCCAGGCAGCGCTGCCTGGAAGACAACGTTGGGGGTTTAAAACACCCAACTAAACATTTTTTTATTTAATTTTGACTGTATTTTAAAACCAGCCAGCCTTTCCAGCTCTTTGCTTTAATATAGTCGAGATTTACTATTATGAAGCCACAGAGAAGGTTTTATGAATAGCTTTGTTTATCCTGCAAGAACTGAAACTGTTATATTGTACATACTTTTAATAGTATTTTTATTGTAATTTTTGTATTCTATATTTATGTTTCTTGACTTTTGCAGTACTTTACTTATTTTTTATGTCCTCTCAAAATATGTATTGCCCACCAAGGCAAATTCCTCGTATGTACACCTACTTAGCAATAAACCTGATTTTGATTCTTTCATTATATGATATTTTTGGCCACTTGTAACCACTGTAAGCACAACGACATATTATCACCCTTTAAGGTCAAATGGTGAACTTGTTAGCACTTACCTATTTACTCATCCAGCAGATATGGAGCAACATTAGCATTCACTTGGAGTCGTGTTTGTGGCCACCTGATAGATGTAAGTCCAATATTCGTTCTCATTTTTGGTCTCCACCAACTCCTGAGATGAATTATCTTACTATTGCTGGTAAATGCTACACTATGTTCACAGTCGCTAACTTTGTCTGTCTGCATTATGGTCCTGGGTAGGTATGCAATGGGTAGTTAGAGTTTATCGTTAGAAAAAAGGGAAAGAGGGCTGATGAGAGCGGTGAGAGAGAACCAAAACAGAAAAGTTGTGGGCCAAGCCAAACCAAAACAACTTTCTGAAAGATGCTAAATGCCCCTGGAGAATCTGCATGGGTTTATCACTACAAGCTGAAAATTATTTTACTATCACATTAACATGAACCTGGAAAGCACTAAATCAAAACAAGTGAGATGTGTTGTAGTGATAAGCTGAGGGGTGTTTCTGAAGAAGCATTACCTTCACAGGTCTTGTTGTCAGCGGCCAGGTGGAGGCCGGGGGGACACAGACAGTGCACTGCTCCCCCTCTCTCCATCTGGCAACCAAACTGGCAGCGCAGGGAGAAACATGCGGCCTCTCCTGGAAGACAGACAGGGAAACACTGGCTGAGGATCGGTCAGAGAAATGGGCCACTGGATCACCACTGAGGGGACACACACACACACACACACACACACACACACACACACACACACACACACACACACACACACACACACACACACACACACACACACACACACACACACACACACACACACACACACACACAGCTCACTGGGACTGGTGATGAAGCCATAAACATAAATGGTGACCAGACACTACTTAAAAACAATAATAAGCATCTTACATAAATCACTTATTTATATTTTGTGCCTTTTAAATTCCCTATCACCACTTCACTTTGTTATGATATCACTTTCTATAATATAAACTGTGAATTTCTGTCATAAACATTTATGTTAGTCTAAAAAGGTGTGTAAACTGAACCTCAGATACTTTAAACTCCTATTATGGTATAAAGAGCCATCAACCTGCTGGGGACTGCAGATGAAAATTAGCCTGCATGGCTATATCTGGCACATTTACATGTTGGACTCTGTGATCATGTTGATTTATGTGCATTGTCCCTTTTAAATAAAGAAATCTAAATAAAAAATAAATAAAAAGATGGCAGATGGCAGGTGGCTTTTTGTGTAAAACTGATCCAATATCATAAATATCACCTGTCAGTTTACAGATTTTCATCATTTGGGTTTTAGATACTGGAGTTTCAAATGTTCTGTTTGAACAGGAAATTACTCACTGGTGCAGGTGTATCCATCTGCACTGAGTGTGTATCCAGGTTCACAGTAACAGCGATAGCTACCGTGTGTATTCATGCAGCGCTGGGAACACGGTCTCTCCAGGAAACCGCACTCATTCACATCTGGAGTCAATATGAAACATTATTCGAGCAGCAGATAGAAATCCTTGCAGTAAATGATGCATGAGAATGGGTTAAGAAATTAGAAACATAAGACTGACAATGATTTTATGCATCAAACTCTACCTTCATCACACTGAGGTCCTTTATACCCTGAGGAGCATAAACACTTGTCTGGTCCCACACATTTTCCATTTACACACAACTTCTTGCACACGGCTGTGGAGGATGACAGACACAATATAAACCAAATCATGCTAACATCACTTGGACCCCCTTGAAAAGAAGATGGTTCATCTCAAGGGGCTATCCTTCAATACATTTCTTCATTCACTAACGTCTCTACACTGGTATATGATAAGATCCATCATTAAAGTAAAGGTACCAGTATACCACCAATATGTAAGAAATTAAAGCAACATTAATTTACTTTGTGTCCATTAGAGGGCATCAGAAAAAACTGTAAACACATTAACATGTATCGT
Organism: Sander vitreus; assembly: GCF_031162955.1. Taxonomy (NCBI): domain Eukaryota; kingdom Metazoa; phylum Chordata; class Actinopteri; order Perciformes; family Percidae; genus Sander; species Sander vitreus. The sequence continues at coordinate 24,868,592 of NC_135856.1, read as the reverse complement.
GTTATAAAGTTGATATTGCGATCTTGTTAGCAAACAGATGCCTATTTATACATCCAGCAGATATGGAGCAACATTAGCATACATTTTTGAGTCATGTTTAATGATGCCTAGCGAATGTAAGTCCAATAGTAACTCTCGTCTTACCCCTGTTTTGGTCTCCACCAACTCCTGAGGGAAATATTAATAATTTTGCTGCTAAAAGCTGCACTGTGTTCACCAGCTAGTCGCAAACTTTGTGTCTCTGTCGTTTGGTGCTGAGCAGATAGAGTACAGTGGCTTATTAGAGATTGTTCGCTGGAAACGGCTGCTTTCTGCGGCTTGAAACGATGAGAGCATTGAAAGGCAACGAAAACAATGAAGTTGTGCTCCGTAAAACCAAAACAGTGAGCAGAAAGATGCTAAAATGATCCGTAAAGTTGAAGGGAACCGCAGAGTTGGATGTTGAATCTCTGCAATTTGTTAATACGAGCAACACCTTTCACATTAAAATATACATTATTTCCTTCTAAAGTGGCATAACATGTAAAAACATAAGTTAAGCACAAGTACCTCAAAACTGTACTTAACTATTTGTGTAAATTTACTTATTTACTTTCCACCACTGATGATTCTAATGCTGATATGTCAGTATAGAAGAAAAACAGGTAAAATATGGGGACAAATGCAAAGAAAAGAACCAGAAATGAAAGAATCACAGCTTCCTCACACTTATTTTCTATTTGTTGTTTTGCTGGGATGCCAAACTGATAACTTGTGAACTGTGGGTAATGTGTCATTGTACTTGCGCTGTCACCGAATCACAGAATGACTTACGCTGACAAATGCCTTTAACATTCCTCCATCCTAAACAACAGGAAGTAGTCTGACCATAGCGGCAGAGTCCTGGCTGTGCGCGACCCCCAGTGTGCTCCAGCGCATCATCCACTGACCTGTGGAGGCTGGGACAAAAGGTTATCAGATCATCAAGCATCGTCAAGCCTTCAGGGCTTCAATTTCAGCACTGAACTCACACAGACTGATGTCCTGAAAGAAGGGGATACACTTCAGTATTAGAAAAGCACAGAGATAGGCTATTCGTCTGCCCTCACTATGCGTACCAAGTATGCAGCGAGCTAAATAAACATACTTTGAATAAAGATTTTTAATGCAAGCACTTGTGAAACGGAAAACAGTATTGGACAACAAATTGAATGATAGGGCTCACAAATCCGAAAAATGAGACACTAAACAGTGGTTTAGACCAATTATGTCCCAAACATGAATTAGTAACAAGGAAACTGTATTCACTAAAGTATAGACTAACTGTCAAAATACTTACATTGTCCATGCCAGAAAAGAAACAAATGATCACAGGTGAGAGATCAACATTAAGTCTCCAAAGGAAATACAACACAGTAATTAATCTAGTAAACATACACAAGTCCAAAATCACTCCCTCGTTCGCCACCCCCTACATAATAAACACTTTGCAGTTTACTCTATTCTGAGCAGTAAATTGAGATTTCAAAACACTTATTAATCATTGTCATTTTGCATCATTACCACCAGGTTCTTATAATACATCTATTGTCACATAACGGTAATTTTCACATCTATATAATGTGATGCCATGGACAATACTTTTTCAGACAATAAATAACTTAAAAGACAGTAGACAAAACTAAAGAAAAACATGATCAAGAATAAATCTAGTCTACACTGAAAAGTCACTAAATTACAATCCCATATTCATATAAATATCTCATGCATTTTTATAGCTTACCAGATCTTTTGAACACACTAGAACCCATTTACTGCAGCTGTACACTGTAACTACTTATGAAACACCTTCTTCATTCCAAAGCATTCACCAGAAAAGACCTTAAATTCTGAGCAGTAATCAATTTTTTTTCCTTTATTAAAATCTGCTGTCATAAACAAAAGTGCAAGGCCTACAGAACCACAGAACAAGCTTCATTCATAGCTCTGCTGTTAAATCTCCTCACACCCACACTGCAATAAGAGGCTATTAAATGATTAGACACAGGCCAAGAAGGTTAATTTCCCCCAAACAGTGTGTGTGAGAAAGACCTTCCTGTTTTTTGAAGAAGTTGACTAAAATGTACAGATTCTTGTTGTCCTGATAGTTTTATAAACTCTTTCTTACCTGTCCTGATGACCAGCCATGCAGAGCGTAACAAAATGCAGCATCACCACAAAGACCCTTCGGCTTATTTCAATCATTTTCTTCCACTGCAGTCTCTATTATAACCCTTTATGTTCATATTAGCTACATATATCCTGCGAAACCTTCTCTCCGTCAAACGTAGAAGTGTCTTCTGTGCCAAAGGGCTTTGTGTTTGTGTGTGTGTGTGTGTGTGTGGGGGGGGGGGCAATTGGTGTAATTGCAAGGTGCAGGTGTGACAGCTCACCTGTGTGCAAAAACAGAGGGACAGACAAAGAGAGGCAGGGAGAAAAAAAGAGGAAGACAGATGAAGAATGGAGCTAGGGGAATGCAAAAATACTGGAAAAAATATATTAGTTGGCAAAACAATATCCAATTAATGTCCAATTACTACATTGTTCTGGTCTGTATCATACAGTCCAGATCTTCTTTTAGGACTTCTCATTCATGTTCATGCTGTTTCAAGACTGTCAAGCTCAAATTTTAAAGGCTGCTATGCTAAATATGCTATGCATGCTAAGTATGCTAAATATGAAGCTAGAATCAGCAAGCATTTTGCTTAGCATAAAACTAGAAGTAGGGGGAAACAGCAAGCCTGGCTCTGTTCAAAGTTTTGAAAATCCCACATACTGCATCAGCGCATCTAAATTTTACAACAAAATGATATCTCCTTTGTTTGTATGGTTTCACGGGGAGTTATGTACTGGAAGTATTTCTCTGTAAAAATCCGAAGGTCCATGACAACAAAACTTCACCTGCTGATAAAGACCGTTTGATTTAGAATATGATGTTAATTTTTTGTTATCCTCACTACTGATTTTTGTTTGTTTGTAAAGGCCATTTTTCTAAATAAGAAATAAATAGAAAAAGAAACAATAAATTATTATTCATTAAAACTGAAAGACAGACAGAGATGAGGACTAAGTGTTTTCCAAAGGCTGGGACTACGATCTCAGGGTCGGAAATAACTGCTGGCAGGCCCAGAGGTATAGAGCCTTTGAAGCCTTAACTATTACCAGTACTGATCAGAGTGCAATCAGTTGTATTAAGCTCAAAGGCGGAGTCCATGTCTGGGCGCCTGGTGGTCCGCTCACTATGCAAAATCACACACACACACACACACACACACACACACACACACACACACACACACACACACACACACACACACACACACACAAAACCATCATCTGCCAGATGAACGAACATCAGCTGTTAAACAAATCATTGATGTGTTGACCTCCCCACAGCTTCACAAAGGGCCTAGGTCAAACTGATTATACCTTTTTGCACCTAGGCCAACATTATTGTGCTTGTTTAGTCAGTTTACAGCAAACCAGACTTTTCTGTTCACAATCGACACCTCAATTTGTCTGACCCCAAAACAACAAATGGCACATATTTGGCAGGTTCCTTCAATCCCATTCAGCTAATTATGAGATTACTGTGGGTAGGTGGTTCCATTGTGCCACCGCTGCAGTGGAGAGGTGCTCAAACTGCAAACCACACAGTTTTTAGATTTAACCAATCATACTTGAAGAGGAATGTAATCGTATGAGGTGCTGGATGGCAGGAAAGGTGTGGTTAGGGGTGACTGAAAATTGAAAATTGGTGCGTGTAAAAGTTTTGTCTGAGTTCAGTTTTTTCACTCTGCACATATACACACACAGCCCCCCACCCAACCCTCCATCTTGGATGGTTTTTGTCAAATGTGTCACCACCACACATCAGCAAGTGAGGTGGAAAGAAACCATAAAATGGCTATGCACGGTCTGCCTTGAATTAGTGCCAAACCTCACTCCATATCTGTCATAAACGATACAATTAAACTTAATCCTGCCTGCCAAAGAGGAAAGGAGTGAGGGAAATGGAGAAAAAAACAAAGTGGCCATCAACAGTAAAACAGAATGATAAATGTTGTCGGTGCTAGCGCAGTGTGTGAGAAGTGCAGGAGTTGTGTTCAGAGAGTTGTGCTGTGCTCGCCTCCATCTGCCAGCATGGACTTGGTGAGAGCGGATCAAGATTTCAAGTGTGTGTGTGTGCCAAATCTGCAGATCCTCCTCCTCCTTCTCTTTTGACCACATTAGAGGTATAACACATTGGTGGTCTTTGATTCCTCAACTTGAAAAGGGATGCCCCACAAAGAGATCAGATGTCCTTTATGTTAAGCCTCTTCCCCACCCCCACCTGCTCAAAAGATATAACATATCCGTCATAAATGATGAGGTTGGAGTAAGTCCCCCCCAATGTGAAAAGGAACAATGTTGGTGGTCACTCACACAGGCCATATAGACAGCCCTTCTGCTCTTATACAATTGTTATTTTTTACATGCGGGTGTATTTCATGACAATTCAGATGCATTTTCTCTTGCTCATAGAGATGAAAAGACCACCAGTACACTAAAAAGTCAAATTAAACTTAATTCAATAATTGTTAGCTATCATTTTTGAGTTAAAGGTCCTATGACATGCTGCTTTTTGGATGCTTTTATATAGGCCTAAGTGGTCCCCTAATACTGTATCTGAAGTCTCTTTCCCAAAATTCAGCCTTGGTGCAGAATTACAGCCACTAGAGCCAGTCCCACAATGAGCTTTCCTTAGTATGTGCCATTTCTGTGTCTGGAGCTTTAAATGCTATTGGGGAGGAGAGAGGGTGGCAAGGTGGAGGGTGGGGGTGTGGCCTTGACCAACTGCCACTTTGCTTGTTTGCAAGCCATGATGTATCTCTCTTTCTCATGGGCAGGCCAAATTCTCTGGGCGGGCAAAGCAGAGAAAGGGGAGGTAACCTTGCTCCTTATCACCTCATAAGGAGCAGATTCCAGATCGGCCCATCTGAGCTTTCATTTTCTCAAAGGCAGAGCAGGATACCCAGGGCTCTGTTAACACCTATCACCATTTCTAGCCACTGGGGGACCATAGGCAGGCTGGAGGAACTCATATTAATGTTAAAAAAACTCATAAAGTGAAATTTTCATGCCATGGGACCTTTAAACACTGCCACTAACAGCTTAATTTGGGTTAAATTGTCAAAGGTCTGCTTGAGGTTTCACAAGTGTATTTTTGCCGTTTTTAGTGTTTTCATTTTTTTTTGCTTAAAGTCCCACTTGGAGGATTTACTTGCCAAGAAAGACAATATATGTGGAAACGAATTATACAATAAGCAGTGGAAAAAGGAGAAAAATATGAAAATGTATACCTCCCATATAAGAAGTTACTTACTGTAACACCAATGTTCTGAGAAATAGCTAGAGCTAGGGTATGTAACACAAATGATACAATATCGTTGGAAGTCATCTTGTAAGGATAAACAACAAAAGTAACAAATAAAAAACGGTTTGAAAAGTAACTTCTATGGGCTCCTGTAAAGCCTGGGATATCAAGTTCTTATTCATTCATTCAGTCATTCTTCCAATGGACTTTTCTTGTTAATGCAAGCCGACTTGATAGATTATATAATTCTTAATAAACTTTTTAAAATCCATGTCTGAAAGGTGATATTTAGATAGATATTTGATCTACATAATATACACCAAACTGATTACCCAAGATTAAAGCTGGTTTAGAATCATTATAGAAAGGAAAATGAAAGATTTTGGAAAATTTGCTTTCTGACTTTGGCAACTCCCACTGGTATGAAAATATAGACCACCAATTTTCACCAGGATCGTTTATTTCTTCTAGAAAAAAAAAAGTAATGCGATCATAATAATTTGAAAGACAATCACATACTTCTTATCAAGTTGTAGGTTATTTTTTAAGTTAATGCTAGGTAATTAGGACTACAGTTGAAAATTAGCCGACAGGCTAACACTGGCGCATTTACAGAAATGTTGATTAATGTGCATTGTCCTAATCAAAACAACTTACAAAAAACAGTGAACACCATAACTTCCAAGGGTTGCTCTATTTATTAAGGCCTGGAAATTATTAAAAGACAACATATTTATAGGTGCATCACTGTAAGCAGTATGCGTTATATTTACAGTAAACCACATTATTCCTATGCCTGCCACTGCGCCCTACCAGTTCCACTGAGAATTAACATCCCACTCTGCACTACCAACGCAGCTTTCTGTCACTTTCAGTTATCTGGACTGACAAAACCAAAACAATGCCACATCATATAAAACTGTGGCATCTGCTTCCTGCACAGGAGCTGCCCAGCTGGCAGAGTGCAGAAGTAAACAAGTGACTGGTAGAGAAAGTTTTGTGTTGTTTGACTCATAGAAATGTACAGGATACTGTACATACTCTCATGGTATGCATGATAAAGACACTACTCTGTATTCATGCCTTTGCATTGTTTCAAGAGCACATGAAAAAGTGTAAAAGGACATCTGGTTCTGATACACACACATGTTCACAGTATGAATGTATGTATGAGTGAAAATGTAAAGCAGATATTGGTCTATGTATGTATAACCATGCATGTTATGTTTTCCTCTATATCCTAGCGAAATGCAAAAAATTTACATTAGTCAATCAATTTAACGTAAGACCCCCAAAAGCAATCAATATTTAGGCCTCCCTGCAGGAAACAACAAAGTATGATACAACTTGAATAAAAAAAGTTGTGTGTCAAAGTAGGGGTGTGTCATCATTGTTTGTTTCTCTGATTCATGAGTGGCTGTGTGGAGAGCTTCATCACCATAGAGCTACCATAGCTTTTTCTGTTTAATGCTTTTACCAGGTGACCCCCAGAATGATGGGCAGTCTGGGGTCAGAGAGAGTATGCAAAGGAGTCACCCAGGTGTGAGGAGTTAAAAAGTAAAGGTCAGGGATGAGGTCAGCAGACGGGACACCTGCAAGGGCCTGATGAGGACAGCAGGGATGGCCGTGGCAGGAGGACAATGTAACAGATTTGGGGAGGGAAATAGAGAGGAAGTCTCACTCAATCCATCACCTTGATGCCGATCACCCGGGTGCAGGCGCAGCATTTTGTAATCCTCTCTCTCACTCTGATCCTGCTTGTGATCTGCCCTTTTTTAATGTGCAAAAGGAACATTATGTAAATTTACACATATACACATTTACTCTGGCTGACTGAAGACAGGCATCTCAAGAATGTAAGTGTCTTTTGTTTGAGTCATCGCCTTTTTTAATTTTTAAATGCCAGTGTGATAAAATACTTTGATTCCATCACAAGGCTTTTTCAGGAAATCCAGAAAGTGGTGTTGTGCTACGTGAGGAGTGATCTGTCTCACTTATAACAAGAAAATAGATAAAACCACGGAATCGGCAGATTCCACACTTATTGAAAGCACAATGCTCCCGTAATCAGTAGGCGGTTTCAGGGGGATGCCATCCCCATTGTTAGCAAAATAACCAAAATGCATGCCCAAAATGTTAGTAATGAATGTCTTCTGATGCTGTGACTTGTTTGTTCACATCAGTTATCTCTGTCAACATATGAGTAATAGAGCCATGTATTTCACATATGTATGATCAAGCTGATTTATACTGTCACAAAATTGCAGACTGGGCCTTTCCTTCCTTCCTTCCTACCTTCCTTCCTTCCTAGTCTGTTTGTGTAACAACCCCTTCCTGTCACCACTTTGCCATGCTTGTTAGGCTACAGCTAAACTGGAAGTACACAGTGTACAGAGAGGCAGTGCAGCCATTAGACACAGAGCTTTGAAAAGATTAAGATGCACACAGTACAACACCACCAACACAGGCAGTCTCTGTACCAAACGAGGATTAGGGTTTTGGCAATGGCAAGGCAGCACACCAGAGCATCGCCAAAGAAAATGATACACCATATGTGTACCTTATGTGGCACTAATGAGAATGAATGGGCAATATTTTTTGAGAAGGAATAAGCAATATGTCTTATTCAGTTCAATATTTTTCTGAGGAAAAGGGCATCCATTTCTGGAATAACACTAACTAGATATATTTATGATTCATTTTGTAGTGTGTGCTCTGACCCCAATGAGGAGTTGGGGTTATGGGGGTGCATTTGTGTAATTGTGTGTGGGTTTGACTGACTGAATGTTGCAATTTGTCGTGATAGCAGAGCCATAAATGAAAAGGCTTTTTTGTTTACCAAGTCTTGCTTTGCCTTTTTTCTTTCACAGTAACTGTTGATTCATTGTACAAATTACAGTAAGAGAAGATTTTATTTTTTATTTTGACTCATTAAAAAGCTTTTCTTAATTACGCTTCAAACCTTAAAGGAATAGTTTAACATTTTTGGGAAATGCAATAATTCTTTGGCAGTTTCTCGTGTTTGTACATTAAGTATGAAGCTAAAGCAAGGAGGTGATTAGCTTATGTTAGCATAAAGACTGAAATATCAACCTCATTGTGGATTACCAAAGTCATTACATTACAAAATACACAAATGGTCGCTTTTACTTTTCTATTAGTGTACAGATTTATTTTTTTTTTTTTAAAAGAAGAGATTTAGAAGCATTGATAGGTTATTTTTTAATTTTGGAGAGACCCAGGCTAGCTGTTCCCTCCTGCTTCCAGTCTTTATGCTAAGTTAGGCTAATTGTCTTTAACTTTAACGATCTTCTTAACTCTCAGCAAGAATGTGAATATGTGTACCTTTAACTATCCCTTTAAATTGATTTAAGCAGGTTTCAAGTTTTGTCATTTGATGTTTTAAACTGAAAGAATTAACCAAGCAAGACTGACCAAAAGTCATTTTCAGATATACGCTGCAGTGGAATGTGTGTGTGTGTGTGTTTGTGGGTGTGTGCTCTATAATGTGTGCAAGACCCCAACCTCTCTCACACTAGTGGTGTGTGATAAACTGTTTGGCCCACACAGTGCAGCAGAACGGGCCGTGCCTGTACAGATAGCTGATGCAAGCTATGGCCCCACTTCAGTCAGAGGACAGAAAAACCAACTGTGCTTTCCTTTCTTTTCCTTTCTCGTAGGGCGGGAAAGTTCTGGAAGGAAGTCAGTGTTTGATGAGAAAATCTGTGCAAGGACATGGTCATCTGAAAACTGTTCCAGGCTATTTAGAATTGGACTAGTTTTCTCTACTGCAGTGGTCAGGTGCCTGTGAACATCAGTGGACACTTGTGGTCCTTTTTTGGCTTTGCTTGGTCTCTTTGGTTGACGTACACTCTGACAGAGACACAAAAACAAATACGCATACTATTTGACCCCAGTGTCAGCGTAGCGTAGTGTTAGCAGTAAGGCTGCGGCGGATGTCCCTCTGTTGACTCGGAGTGATGTAAGCTCGAGATGAGCCCTGCAGATTAAGAGTGAAGGCAAACAAAGGCCCCTGCCAAGATGAGCCACAGTGTATACAGATTAATATAACAATACAGCCACACGAGCGCTGCCGTAAACCATTTGCATAACTCGTTTTAATGTGTTTCGGAAAATTTCCTTGCTTTGCTTTGAGGGGATACCCCCACATGGAAACTTATACCTAGGTGGTCCATTCCAGCCGACCTCAGTTGTTTACCTAGCCCGGCTGAGGATCACAGAGAGGGGAAGCAGACAAAGAGCGATGTGTTGTCTTTGACATTGACTCGCACATTCATATAGATGGGACACAAACATGAAGCAATATGTAATATATGCAAAGTCACACATGTACTGTAAGGACCTTCATGCTACGGTACGTACATTCACAGTAGCACACATTTCACTCATTCTCAGAATTCTTTGTGACAAAATGTTTGTTTTTGTTTTTTTCCTCCCTCAGAAAAGAAACCACAAGTAAACAGCAATACTTCATTTCTTAAACTGGGGGGCAGATTGTAATTTGAATAAATCTGATGCTCATCATCTTTATCATCATGTGGTCACACTAAACAAACAAGGATATAAAGAATTAGTTTAGCAAGATTTATTTAAAGAGCAAAACTACTATTAAGTACAAGATGAACAGATTTTAACAGGGAAGAAGAGAACAACAACCAAAACAGGTGAACTCGTCATTAAAATCCAAAATATGAGAAGCCTGTCTTCCTCTTGGGTTCACTGTCAATATAGCGGGAGAACCTTGTATATTTTATATCTTTTGTAATTAACACTTTAAACCCTTCTTTCAAGTAGTCTCTCCTGACAAAAGGCTAGATCTACACAAATATACAAATACAAGTAATAAATAGGAATAGACTGTTGGGTTAATGTGTGGGCATTCAGAAACTGACACACTACACACACGCACACACACAAGCAACTGATGTTTTCTCTCATAATCTTCTCCTTTGAATCGTGTGGGGTATAATTTATCATGGTTACATTTTGCTTTTTCTGCAATACAAGACATCACACTCGCCTCAATTTTTAACCACCACCCCTCACCCCCGTCAGTCTTACCTGTCCCAACACTCAGTGCTGCTCTCAGCCCTCTGTGGGGGTTTAGCATGTGTTAACATGACAGATTGAGCCCCAGTGGGAACCTTAATTGCATCATTTCATGGATGCGAGTCAGTGCTGTGGTCCGGGAGAGTAAACAAGCTCAGAATCCAGGAGCAGAGACACAGAGAAGAAGGAGGAGAAGGAAGGGGAGAGGGGGAGTGATGGAATGAAGGGTGGATGGAGAGATGACCAGAGAGGAGCATAAGCATGAATATGAGAGCTGATATAATGAAGAAAAGAGGGAACGTTCAGGATGAGAAATTGGTGTAAATAACTGAGATATTGAGATGAATTAAAGAAGTGTGAAATATGAGATAGAGGAGGTGTGAAGACGGCAAAAAAAAAACTTAGCTCAATAACAAAAACTAACAAAAAGCAACAGCCGCATAAAACCACCCAAACCTCCTCCAAGGTGGTCGTTGAGTGAAGTTTGTTTTGTTATGTGATAAGCCGAGAGTTAGGTGAGGCAGAAAGAAAAGGCAGCAGCAGCAGCAGGAGGCTGGTCGGAAAGTGTGTCTTCATTAGTAAGTGATCGGGGCAAGGGAATATGAGATTTCAGCTGTTCGGGCGATCGTTTCAGCAGTAGTACTCATTGATTCAGCCAAGAGTAAACACATGAAGTCACAGAATACACTACGCAATTAGGGGTGTGACAACACCAGATATACAACCGGGGGATTGACATGCACACACATGTACACATGCAGGTACAGACTCACTGAAACAACCACCACACATGTTTACACAGTCCAGATCCAATATTCTCACATAAATCCATATGTTGGAACCTGGAGGGGCCCAGATTTCTATTCAAAATCACAGGAGACCAGTGCCAATGTGGACAAACACAGATGTTAATGCACAACATGATTCAACGTCGCTCGCCCCTGGAAGGATTCTTCCCTGACAAGACATCATGACTTCATATGTTATTATCAAAGTCAGCCAAATGCTGCACAACAACATGCTGTACATTTAAAGGGGATTCTGTGGTATGGTGGTAAAGTGGTAACGTACAGTTAGATCACAGTGGAAACAGTTATTCATGGTGCAGGGAGAGTCAAACGAGACTTGAAGGAATGTCACAATCATGGTGAATATTGGGAGACGTTTCCAGAAAAGTGTCATGGGTGGACATGGGTAGTATCAAATAAATCATGTAATTGGAGTCAACAGTTAGAATAATGGATTATAATGTGGGCTTGATAAGAAAGCAGTGCCAGACATGAGGTACAAATTGGGAACAAGTTTTCTTTGTTTAGGTAGTTAAAAAAAAATTCCTTAAAGCTTTTTGACATTAATGAGCGTCCGTTACATTCAAGCCATGCTAAATGAGTTGATACAAAGCTAATTAAGACTATCAGCTCCACACAACCCTCTCTGTATTTCTCAGTATGGCTGTGTTCAGAAGATTGTGTCATCCGGCGACTTTTGCGTGCATAAACTCAAGTGAAGATAATTACCTCTTCTGTTTTTTTTTTTATCCTCCGTGTCCTCCTTAGCTACTAGCAACTACGTGGAGGAGGGTTGGGGGTTGTGCGGGATCACAGAAGGCTTGTATCATGTGGACGCGCCGGCAGTTTTGTTGAATTCCTCATTGGGGGCAACAGAAACTACGCACTATAGCTTTAAAACAAGGTGGTCTGCATTTAATATAAGTTAGTTCTAGACTTTTTTGTGTGCAAAATGATTTATATGATGTTATATTTATAAAACTTTGAAAAGGCTATTAAGCAATTAATGCCATTAAAACACATATTTCACACCAACTCCGTGTGGCTGGGTCGAATTATGTATGTTTTTTTCACCTGCAGTGCCACTGTGTTACTGTATGTTTTACCTCCACATGCACACTGGAGATTGTGCTCATAAATGTCAAAGTCACAAGGGCACCTAAATAGTCACTTAATGCGAATTTTTAGAAAATACTGTTGAGCTTACAGTCATTTCCTGCAACAGTACTACTCCTGGATAGAACTACCATGAAAACAATGTGCTAATACTGGCAGGCAAAATGAAAACATAAAAAAAAATGAAATGAAAATGTAAAAGAACAAGAAAAACATTGCCGACACAATGACCTCACAATCTTGCAAAAGGCTACTAATCAAAGGAGCATTCACGTTAAGTAAAACTGGCTTAACAATGACAGCCAAAACAATGAAAATAAGATCCAAATAGTAATAAGCCAGAATTACCCTTTAAGTGTAGAAAAGTCCACCTCCACGTGGAATGCCTGCTCTGCAGTATGCACCCATTATATTTGAGTGGTTTAAGACTGACCTGTGTGCACAGATTAAACAGTCTACATAATAATCTGTATGATAGTTTGCATCATTGGCTGCATGACTCAATAGTTTCAACTGTAATTGTTTTGCACATATCCTAAACCCAGATCACTCTTTGTGTGTATCTATTATTTTTTTCTGTGCTTGATTGCTATGACATGATTGAGTTATAGTCCCTAAACAAAGAAGCTATTGCAAATCACATTGTTATCCCACAGGACGTACCGGTAATATGTTATTACAGCATAAAAACACAAGTAAATACAGCATAATTAATTGTTCTCTTTCGTCTGGATGAGCAGAAAAAGAATGGCATGTCTCTTTTTAATCACGGGGCTATTGTTTTTTCCTGTTTTTGTCCTGTCTCCTCCTGTTACCCTGTAAGTATTGCTTGTGCCGACTCTTTCACTCATGTATACAATATTATAGTATGCACTTCCAGCCATTTCAGTCCTACAAATATTTGGTATACAGGCTGCTCATGTTTATTCAAAGTACTAGGTTACACTGTTTGGGAAAGATAGCCAGACAAGGGCCCTTTGGGAAGGAAAAAGAAAACTATTCCAAATGAAAAGGGATGATTCATGTCACAGATAGTGTATAAACTCAAATATATGCTGGACCTCGCAGCACTATTGGACAGTTCCACTTTATGCAATTTTGATTGGATCTGAACAGTGCATAGACAACTTAGTAGTGCATTACTCTAAATATGGCAGTGTGTGAGTGAGAGCAGAGTGAGGTGGGTGGTCTCCACTTGCTATCATTATACAACAGCCTCATTGGTATTTTGAGAAGGAAATTAATATTGCCATTAGCAGTGGCTCTTGCGTGTGTGCCTCCATGCATGAATGTGTTTTGCGTACTTCCGAAAAACAGAGGGAGAATTTCCACTTCAAATGAGGAATTTTTTAGGCTGAACTTTGAGCGATGCCATGACGCTGCATGACGACATAGCAGCCATCTCAGCTCTCTCCTCGCTGTCAACTCTGCTGGCTGCTTTTCCATTTAAGCAGTAAAAGGAAAACCCTGGGCCTGTTGCCACATTGGCCCTAGTTTAACTTAAACATTTTCTCAACATCCTTCTCTTTACTCTTTGTACCTGGCTGGAGGACAAAACATCAGTGGAAATGTTGCAGCTGACTTACCAGAAATGAGACAATTCCCAGTATGGGGCCATGACCAAGAACAGGGTTGTTATACATTAAGTTACCATCCCATAATGACAGATTATGTCTAGACTAAGACCTTAGGTAACACTTTATTTTACAGGCGTAATTTCCTAGGTGAATCTTGTTTGTGTGCCATTTTTCATATAGTTACCATAGAGTGAGAGTATAGACAGACACATCTTACATCTGTGTGATAAATGAAGCTACAGCTAACAACCGGTTAGTTCCCAAGTGTGAAAATGACAAGTTGTGCTTTTACAGGTGTATTATTTATTTGCTGGTAGCAATGACTTCCTGGAGGATGACGACGACAAGCAGTACACAAAAACAAAACAAGATAATACGTGTTAATTAGTGAGCTTTACAAGTCTTGGTGGGGAGATTTTATTTAATTTTTAACCTTGGGACAGAGCCAGTATAACACTCATCCCTGTGAAGTCTTTAAAGTTTGCAAAGATCCATTAATAATGAATCAATATTTACTCAGGTTAAAATTAAGCTTTTTCCAAGGAAATTTCTACTTTTCCAATAATTAAATTAATAACCTAGGAAATTATTAGGAACATTGCCATATATTGCAATTACCAAAAACAAAAGAGAGACAAATGACATGCTATAAATTTTAATAGACATATTGATATTTCTGTAGAGAAACAAAGTTATCCCTAGTTTTATTTACAATACAGGAATAAAAAAATTGTCACATACAGTACAATGGTAAAAACATAGAAGAACTTAAATAATTATTTTATTTGTGTAACTACTTAAATAATGAAAATGGTTATTCTATTCACACCACGCCGTCTCAGCAGCTACAATGCAACTTTCACATTAAGTGCTAAAAGAAAATTAGAATTTTTCATTTTACAGCATGAATTCCATTTTGACCAGGTAGAGTTGATTTATTTTAGCAAACACAAGCGAGGTGGGAGATGAAGAACAAATACATCTTTTACAGATATTGAACTTCAATTAACCATGATACTTGTTTTTCAAAATAAAAGTTGGGGTAAATGTCAAAACTGCAACTGTTTGCCTTCAAAACTGTTAAACACAATAACTGACGGTTCTGTCAAGACCCCTTTTATGGAATTTAAATGATAAAAGATCAAATGTGAAGTCCTTAATAAGATAGTTTAGGCATGCATGCACGTGTGCTGCATCTGTATGAACTTCTGTTTGGCATCTGAAAAGACACAACACATTAATGTGGCTCCAGACAATCCCTGTCTGAGTTTAACTGTTTTCTGACTACATGTAGGAGTCAGATGTTCATTAGAGTGTAACGTTCAATCGACATTATCTCCATTAGACAGATCCTTAGGTTAATCTTAAATCTGCTCACTGCAGATAAGATCTGCCTATGACTGTGAACTGCTTCCACAGTGACTTGGTGGCCTGACGAGAGGTTTGATCATCCTACAACAGATACACATTTCTGACAGCGGTAATGAAACCACAAGTCAGGGAAAAGAATTAGATGGACTCAGCCAACTGCACCGAATTACTCTTTGCAGGCACAGACATGCATTAATTTTACAGTGGGGGAAAAAAAAGTAGAAAAGATTCTTGTCCTCACGTGTCTTTTTTAACAGAGGAAAGAAAAAGCTGCATATGTATGTACAAGAACATGAAATGACATGAACTGACAAGCTTAGTGTAAAACTGCTTTCTATAAACACCATTCTCTCCCATATATTATTACGCTTAAAAAAATAAACCCTCCTCTATGATAATAATAGTAATGCTATAGTTTTTTTTTTGTTGCAATACTAAGTAGTACTTAGGTAAAATCTATTGGAAATATACATCACCGCTCTACTGTATGTTTTCTCTTTGTAGTTTTGAGTTTGGGTTCAGTGTCAGTGTGTGATGCAATGAAAAGAGTTTGTTAAACCATACCATAGTGTGGTGTGTACTGTATGTGTGAATGTTAAATTACTCTCATTGCGCTTTTAATAAATGTTTAAATTCATTTTGAATAATAAAGTGAATGAAACAAAAACATGAATACAGTGCATGGGAGCCAAAAACTCTGTTCAGATTGTATGAAACTGGCTTTGACAAAATGTTCTCACTCAGTCGTTCCTATTTCTGTGTCGGTGTCCTCTGTCGTAGATCCATTCCGTACATTGATAGCAAGTGAGTGTTGCAAAACAAAATATACACACTGTATACTATTATAGCTTTTTATGACAATGTGGCCTCAAACTAAATACAACATCATCGGTGAGACGACATGGTTCATCCCTCTTGTATTAGTGCCTTTAGAATATTATAGCACAAAGCACTGCAGGCTCTCTGTGACCCACGACTCACATTGACTTCAGAGGTGCAGAGTGTTCCTTCAAAGTCTCTGTATGTAGACATTTAATTTGCTGGGTTTGAAATGGACCATGAGCACAAATTGGATCTTGAGCCACGCCGCTCCTTACAATTTTGAATCCTTAAAGAACCCCTGAACAATCAACCGTCTCCGCTGAACTGCCTCAAACTCCATTAACTGGGGGGGGGGCAACAGATAGTCCCTGAAAAGATCCAAAGTCTTGGGTTAAAATGGTCTGTTCCTGTGGAGTTCCTGTGGAGTCAGCCGTGTGCGAGCATTTTCTGAACGAGAGAGGAAATGTCTTAGTGGAACTTCCATAACTTGGCCATGCTTATTAATCACCTCCTCTCTGCAGGTCTCTCTGAAGTGTGAACACAGCTTGGCTGCCAGGCTTGGTGCTCAAAAGCAAGTAGCTTATAGGTGAAAGAGGAAAAGTTGGGTATGGCGAGGAGGATGAAAAGCAGTCTGATGTGGATCCTGTGTGTGTGTGTGTGTGTGTGTGTGTGTGTGTGTGTGTGTGTGTACATGCCTGTGTGGGTGTGAGGGAGATTAAGAGGCCATATTAGGGACACCTCGTTAGAGTCTGCTGGTGGTGGTAGGTAGATTTGTGTCAACTTGAGGATGACAGCACCCCTATACGATATAACTGGTCAGGTCTAGGAGGTATGAGGTCATGTCAATGATGTGGTCCAGGATGCCGTCTTTCTCCTGGTCATTGGGCATGCCCCGCTCACTCTTCTCACACTGGGCCCCAGAGTAGCCGCTCTTACACAGGCACTTGTCGGGCTCCATACACACTCCTCCATTTCGGCAGGCTGGTTCACACTTGGCTACGGCCACAGAGAGAGCAGAAGACAGAGTGGTCAAAAGTAAAGTAAAAAAAGATGAGAAGAAACAGAAGCTGGTGTTCTGTTTCATTCAAAATTGAAGTCACAAAAGACCAAATGGGTTTTTGAATATTTATACATGTGGCAGGCCTACTGTGCTGTGCATTAACAAACCTCATTTGCACATCTGGACAGGAACAAGACAAGGATGTTTGTCCAGATGATACTACTCTGAAAGCAGCAGATGCAGATCTACTAAAAGGCACTCACCAACTCTGCAGAAAGGTCCCTCCCAGCCGGGGCTGCAGCAGCACTTCCCAGTCGGAGTGCAGTGTCCGTTCTTACAGTGTCTGGAGCAAGCTGTCATCAGCAGCTCTGGAGGCTCCACCTGACGCTGGCACTCCTTCGGGGCATGAGGCCTGCAACAGTTGTTAAAAGGAGGGAAAGTCAATATGTGGGGGACACAAGCGTCACACGGAATGCTAATGAATTATAGAGAGTAGAGCTAGGCACATTCAATTAGAGTCAACCGTTCTCATTGCACCGAGTCTATGTACTGAGACAACGCTCAGTCTAACGCTAACGCTCTCCCAACTGAGCTATTTCGGCTTCCAAATGCACAACAAACAGTGGGGATATAATAACAGAATCCTAAAAATACTTAGATCAGTGAATCCCAACTCCTTTAATTGGGACCCAAAATACTGTTGGTCATATCATACTAGCAGTCCAATAGGGAATGGATACAAACAAATATTTTTTTGCCTCTAAGGTCAGAGAATTAAGTCTTGCTCACTCCATTTAGATCAGGTTAAACGTTGAGCTCACATCCAATAATAATGATAATGGAAGAATGGCGCATATTAGATCTTGAGTCACGCCACTCCATACAATTTTGAATCCTTAAAGAACCCCTGAACAATTAACTGTCTCTGCTGAAATGCCTGAAACTCATTTTTTGGCAACAGATGCATCCAATAATAATGAGTGGACTGGAAATAATTATAGATGTAAACATGGTGATATTGATTTAACAAAGGCCAGCAAAGTGCAGTGTAAAGGTGTGTAGTTATAATGTGACTCCATGTTTGGATGATTTGATGTCATGAAATATGTTGTTTCAATTCTACCCACTTTTTCAGATTTTTGGCCAGTTACACTACATGGCTAATCAGCTCTGTATTTGTTCTGTGCGCAGCTGCTGTGCCAAGGGTAGAAATTAGCAGGGTTGTTATGTCCAAAACAGAAATGACTTTTCCAGTGTCCACAGGTTGTGTTTGATTGAACTAGTAATGGATGGTTTCCTTCTTCTTATGTCTGCTTTTGGGCACACTACGGTAAATTAGTTTAGAAGAGCCTTTCAGTGAGGAGTCACACCCACCATCACACATCAGCTCTTATCCAGATCACCACAGTTCCACAAAGTTTCGTGCAAAATCTATCTAAAAAACTTTATATTATATATATATATATATATATATATATATATATATATATATATATATATATATATATATATATATGAATGAGAGAGAGAGAGAGAGAGAGAGAGAGAGAGAGAGAGAGAGAGAGAGAGAGACTGCTAACAGACAAACAAACTGGGCCAAAACAAAAAAACTCATCCTCGTATTGGCTGAGGTACACAGTAATACTTAACTATGATTCTTGGCAGTACTGTATGAAACATATTCTATTTAAACATTTGATTTTGCCGCATAGTGATAGCTGTAGCCATTTGTTTCCAGAAAAGCTATTTTTGAATGTTACAATGAAGGATCAACAAATCTGCAATCATATGTTGTGCCTATGATCTCAGATGATAGGCAGGGCCATCAGCTTTTGTTGACATGTACAGTAACTTAAGTGGGATAACACATTTGAAGTGATGCACATTAGGACATATGTTTTAACCCCTGTAGCTAGTTTAAAATGTATGTATATGTCTATACATTTTCCAAGGATTTGTCAGTGATGTATGGGTGTTTTTTTCTGTATATTGTCAATTCATCGCAAGTCAATTGTGAATCTACAGTCTAAGCTGGATTTAAACTATCAGCAGGAACAATAACCGTGTCAAGTGTGGCGCTTTCATTGTTTTGATTTAGGTTTTCCTTAAAATGGAACAAAAAAAAAGAACAAAACAACACATAGGGTTAACACAGGGCTCCCACAGATATAAACATGATTTGGAAAATGCAGAAACACACAAACACAAACATCTCCACACCATATGAGTGAAGTCTGAACACCAAAGAGACATATTGTGATCATTCCATATAAAGACAAACATCCAGGCACGCACATCAGCAAATGGGCTGAAACAGAATTATTTCATATCACGCTCTACAAATCTGGAAATAATACAGCTAGTGCGTAATCAAGTTCAAATGTGAAGCGTCTGTTAGCGCCTGTTGCCCACAATCTCACACACATTTGTCTGTGTGTGCATTTGTAAAAGAGAGAGAGGGAGAACTATTGATGTGTGAACACTTCTGTTGTACTGAGGTAAAACGCAAATGAGGCAACACAATTTGCTGGACACTGAAGGACACAAACTCACACACACACACACACACACACACACACACACACACACACACACACACACACACACACACACACACATTTATACACAGGCTTGGCAACTGGACTCCTGTGGACTGATGCTGCCAGGTCTGAGAGCGTACATGCATCAGTAGTGAGGTCAGTGTGAGTGAGTGTGTATATATGCAATACTTGTGGGAGAACAGACCTCGTCAATCATGGCTGGAGAGAAATTGGTCCATCAGCAGTAGAAACCAAAACTAGATGGAATTCAGGATCTACAACCAGGTCGATAATTTGTATATTAAATCTGAAATCAGCAATGTTCTGAATTTACTGTATTACATACATCTGGTTGAGCTGAGCTACTGTGTATCAATCATAGATGATGTTTGTATTCTACTGTAAGAGCCATTTTGATCTGTCAGTTGGATAAATTAAAGTGATAATTGTATTTTTTTTGTTTACTTTCTAGTTTGAAAAATGTGTTGCAAATGTTCTGACAGACACACACAGTGACAATACTGTGACTGTGTGTGTGTGTGTGTGTGTGTGTTAAAGTTGCTTTAAATTTGGAGGATGGAGGGCGGAGGGGTTGATTCCCATGCTCCCATCAGCACCCAACTCCAGACTCCATCCATGCTGGCTTTTGTTGTTGCAGGCTGCATGCAGTTAAAAAAGAGCAAAGGAGGGAAGCAAACAGAAAGAGAGGCAGAGAGAGAAAGAGTAAGAGTCCCTGGAGGATTCGGGGGTCTGTAGCTAACACTGTTAATAGTAGGCAGGGGTCAGCAGCGCTACTAAACAGTCTGTACGACTGCCAGGGTGGCTGTGAAAACAGCACCTGCTGGTAGCGCCACTTGACAAAGGCAGCTGGGTCAACAGCCACTGTGGGAATTTATCAACTTTGGGAGGGGTGGTGTATGTGAGAGCGAGGGAGTGGGAGAAGGGCGACAGTGCTCACACATGAGGTAGTTACATGGACCAGAGAGAGAGAGAGAGAGAGAGAGAGAGAGAGAGAGAGAGAGAGAGAGAGATTAAGATTATGACGAAAATCTGAAATAAAACGCAGCTCATGTCACAATTAGAATAAAAAAAAGTGAGTGGAAAGTGAGAAAGGCATACTAGTTCAGGAATGACTGTACGGCTGTGAAGAAAAGGCAGAAAACCAGGAAGATAAATGCAGATTAATTTGTTTTGTGCTCAAAACTGCCCTCCTTTCTACCATTCCATCAGATGAAGCTGAACATCAACATATCTTAACACTGATTTGTTGCTGATCTGTTTGATTATTGTTTGTCAGTGTGTGTGTGTGTGTGTGTGTGTGTGTGTGTGTGTGTGTGTGTGTGTGTGTTTAGCTTGTTGGCTCGCAGGGCCTGCTTGATTGACATGAGGTATATGTGACAAAAGGGCTGTGGAGTGGTGTACATTGTGAGCCCTAACAATGGCTTAATCAAACGGCCCAGTGTGGTCTCTTTTGCTGTTTTGTCATCTGACTCCATTGTTTGGGGGCTTCTTTTGTAGCTTCATTCCTTGTTTTTATTGTGCACGAAATTTACTGTGTATTGTAGGAGCCAGGGCTATTCAGTGCGACTGGCAAGCAGCTTTGTCAAGGGGAGGACCACAGCAGAGATGTAGGAAGATTTAAGAGGGATAGGAAAATAAAGAAAAGGCTTTTTTTCTGCAGCGTGCTGGGAGCTAGCGTACCACACGCTCACACAGGTTCACAGATGTGCATGTTCGCGTGTACACACCACCCACACAGTTTATATCTGTACACACACAAATAACAGAAAGGCGCACATACAGATAAATATATCCACAAACGAGCACCCGCTGTCTCCTTCCCCTGTACATCTAGTGATTTGTGACTTCCATGGCTAATGCAGTTCATAAAGGAGGTCCCAGGACCCTATTCGAAGTTCAATGTGTCTTTTTAAAGGTCTCTGCACAATGTCATTCAATCAGTCCAGCCTGCAGCTGACAAAACCTGAACATGTGAAAAGTCTTTTATAATACTGCTTTCCCTTCTTCTCTATGGAGTGGGGCTGTAACAAATTGAAAGGCAAATTGCATTTTACACCAGAAATCAGCAAGAGGTCTAGCTCTGAGTGCCTGAGGCCTAAAACTTTTACTGCCAACAACTACTTATGTTATTGTTTTGCACAACTAGTAAAGAACCTTGAACCTCCTATACAGTATGTTACAATTAAGCTATTGCCGAGGACCAACTGTTAGAGCAAGGCTGATTCTATCAGACTGCATGGATGGAGTGCAACATGTGCCTTTTGAATTATGATATGATAAACATGTAACTTTGCTATATGACTCCCATGACGTATTGCATATACACAGAGGGGCTGAAACAAGTCCCTGTTTTGTGCTGAATCATAATGTCTTAGTTTGTTTCTTTTCTCATAAAGAAACAGGTCTTTATGGCATTATTTGTTCCTGGCATAAATATAAAGCTTTCACCGTACACATAACTTTGTTATCAAATGCAGACTCAATGGGTCTGAAAAGTATCCAAACTTGTCCATGAATAACTGCATCCAGTATATGTGCCGATTAAAACACAGTCAAACTCAAGTTTCATTCAGTTTGAGGGCTACTGCTTCACTCAATTACTGGATCTTTAAGGCTAATATAGTAGGTAAGATGTATGTCTTATGTAAAGTACTTTGAACTACATTGTTGTTGAAAGGTGCAATGCAAATAAACTTACCATACCCAGTCTTAATCTTTGCGAACGATATACAGTGAAGAGAATCTAAACTCAAAAAGGTCCACTTACTGCTGATTTAGAGCTTTCAACTGCATCTCACAGTCACCATATATAGACTTTATGATTGGAAGTAATTCTATCCAACTGCTATACCACAAACAAGCCCTGTCTTGCTCCGTCTCTCTCTCGCTCACATACACCCTCACACCACACACATTCAGCATGTTTCAAAATGCATGGTGGCCTATTTATTATTGGAGGGGTACTCCAACTGACAAACAAATACCTAAAAATGAAGTCATCTGACCAGGACATGTTTACACAAACACTGCTGAGGGATTTTATGGCTGATGTTTCCCTGTAAGCCTTTCCCGCCCTCACTAGCAATTCCTCTTTTCCCCTCTATGTTCCCAAACACACAGTTGATCACAGCACAGTGCTAGATACTATTCTGAACCACAAAAACCACCATACTCTAAAACAAACCTCTTTATGAGAGGGCTTTAGGTTCAAGATGTCCTCGCAGTTTGAAAAAGAAAAAAGGGAAGGACCACCAGACTTGATAACGCGCTGAGGTCAGACACGTTAGCTACCCTATTTACTCCCCCGTCACCCCCTCTCCATCCTCCCTGTAACAAGATCATAATAATGATGCCAGAGTGTATTAGGAGTCAAGACTCCAACACCACAGGGTCTGCACAGACTAAACAAGTCCACTTGATGGTGGAAAAAATTGTTCTTTGGGAGAAATGCGTCCAGCAGCCATGCCAGAAAACATAAATACGGAGTGAGCCACCAGGGCCCCTTTGAAACATCTGTGGTGTAATTAATTGTGCTAATGCCTGGGTGGCACTGTCGTCACCAAGGAATAATCAGCTGCGGATATGTTTCTATTGTGATTCTGAGGCGTGCACATTCTCTCTCTCCGAGTCTGCTTCTCTTACTTTATCTGCCCCTCTTAATCAAATCGGACCTAGCCTAAAGAAATATTATTCATTTGGGACTTTTCTTGTTCATTCAGTACGTTTAAAATTGGACATGACCCACTTACTGATCTGAGCAACCGGGCCTAACCCTGCAGGATCTCACTCTTTAAACTTCCTGCAAAAGTACTGATAACATAGGCAGAAACATGGGGGGTTCATTGAGACTTAATATGCAGTTGGTTTGAATTACAAAGTCTGCTTAGGTTTGCGGTACTTTTCTTACTGCCAGGGTAATATATCAGACACAAATGCTTATACATCCCTACTGTATCATGTGGGATAAATTCATGCCCTGTCTGCATACTTTCTCATCTTGAGTGACAAAATGTTTTTCACATGTATTTGGCTTTGCACAAATAGTTTATAGATCCATCGATATCGGAATGATATCTAATACAGTACTTGGATGTATAAGGTAAGAATTATGACACAGTGACACGCACACAAATTTGAATTATGAAGATACACTCACGCACACAATACACAATCACAATACTAATCACAATACTTTATACTAACATTCTGAAATGCTATGCTTATTCTCCACTTACTGCTCAGCATTTGTTTTGGCCCAGGCAGGTGGTTGATGTGACGGCATTGAAGGGCACAAAAAGTTCTGGTCACAGCGATATGTTAAGTGTGTGGAGGGGGCATGTATGGGTAATGCGGACTTGAGGAAGGAAAAAATGCAAGAAAAGACGTCACCGCAGTGAAATGTGATTATAGATCCATGGTTTAATGAGAGTCAGTTGCATGTGTTTTGTATGATATACTGTATGTGGGATAATATTAGTCTCACAAAAAAACCAAAACCAGCATGGAATTAGGGATGGTGGGCTTGTTTGCTGGAGTCTCATTTAATGGCATAAGGGAACAATTACTTACTGAACTGATACCCAACTGTATACCACCACTGTTTACAAACATAAAAATATGGTTCACTCAAAGCCCCTTTACAAATATGAAACAAACCATCCCCCTAGAAAAATAAAATGTACTTCATGCTACCTTTTAGGGTCTACCAGCTTGTAGAGTTTCCCACTGTGTGACTGTGCCATGCTTTTACTGCTTGCCAGTATGTAGACTTCACCTGCAAAAGAGGAACATGGAAATGGGCCATCAGGACTATTTGCATTACATACTTTTAATGTGTAGTATATGTCCCAATAATTAACCTTTCTGCCATCCACGCAATACCTGTGCCACAATGAGGAGATGAGACAAGAGGACAAAAGAGAACATAAGGAGATGGGGAGAATGGGTGAAGCTACAGCTTCTGCATTGCTGCACTTGCCAAAAGACTCTAAGAAATAGTTTAATGGGACAATTGGATACTCATGACTGGGAACCAGGCGGATAATTTAGTGAGGAACAAGCCCGCAAGAAAATTCCTAAAGGGGACAAATTGTAAACATGTGTCTGTGAGGCCCATACTTTGGGACACAAGCCCACCCCCTCCATGATTTTTGCACCACTTGCAAATCATGATCAAATGCAGGAATCTTTAAATACCTCATCAAATAATAACTCCAAGACCTGGCAAGAACTGTGATCAAACATTTCTGATGGCTGTGTGAGTGATCCACATAATGTGCTTATTTTAATCAGAAACACCAGAGCTGACAGTTAATAATTCTGTGAGTGAGTGAGAGGTGTGGGTCCAGCTGTTAAAAATGTTCTGTATAATAATATTAGTCCACTCACCTTAGCTCACCTTAACTTATCTTAATGCTGCAGTCCCCCCAGGTAAACAGTAACACATCGCTCTAACCATGCAAAACATCGCCTTGTAGGTGGCCCAATACGCAGGCCATAAGTGGGTCTTTGGAGTATCATTTCTTTTTTATGGAAATGACAATTAATTCAGAAGGAAGGACGCACTGTTTAATATCCTGTTGGAACGTGTCATAGAGCTAGATTAAGAGGGGTATTAGTTCCCCCTGTAGTTTTGAGTGTAACTCCTTGTTGGCTAGGTGCAATTTTTTTCTAAATTTTGCAAAACATCTTTTAAATAACCAACTGGAAAATTCCTCACCATGATGTTTACATATGCACCATTGATAAATATACAACAAAATGACTCTAAGCCATGATTTTTCCATAGTTTTGACATCCATCATTTGAAGCCAAAAGGCCTTCAAAGGTTCATGTTGTGAAACCCAAAAGTGATTTCAGAAAATAAGTTAACACATAGCCGTCACTCGTAGATATAGGGAGGAAGAACAGAACAAAAGAAGAGAGAAAAGAGAGCTCGATTGAACATCTGAGAAGAGATAGATAATATGATTTACTGTGTAGGTTGTTTTTTTTTATCATTGCCCTACTGACCTAGTTCATCCTCTCCGAAACCCAAGATGTGTCCTACAAGCATGGAGCCACAGGAGCCAGCTGGGCCTAGACAAAGAGCTTTCTCCAGCCACTGTTCACCACTTGCTGATGTTGACAATGTAGACTTCTGGAGGATCCGCAGGTTACTGACAAAGAAACAAAGAAAACACACCGAGGAGGTGAATGACTACAATCATTACTTTGTCAGTTTATCTTATGTAGATACTGCTCATTATGTAATATGTAACCCTAATACAATACAATTCATTTGCAGTAGTATTAGGAAAATTACAGCTGAGATCTGGAAACAGGGACAACTTTTACTTGTAATTGTAATATGGATCATTGACCCATCTTCCTTTTCCACCCCATGTCTCACATGGTGTTATTTAAGACCTTGGCTTTCAGTTTCAAAACAAACATAATGCCGGAGCCTTCACTTAGCCACAACAATATGCCCTCAAATTGTAATGAGGCACAGAATTAACCGACCACACATTGTTTTAAACACAGTGCCAACTCCTGATAGTGTACTTCCCCCACCGCTATTTACTTCCTTTGTTTACTCAAGCGTCAGTGTTTGACATCAGCAAAGTAGGATGAATTACAAACCAAAGAAAAGTGTGAACAGCACATAGCAGGATGTCTAATCTCCATTTACACTGAATGGGCCGTGCCCTAGTGGTGACAGTAACCTAAAACTTGTTTTCCCCCACGTGGATGGAACTTTGTGTTTACTTTGGCACATGCCGATGCAAGGGACAGGTTTTTCAGTGTGGGAAGAAAAGAGTAATGTTGATCTCAATAGGACTTAAGATGTTTGACTCATAACTCATAAATCAAGTGTACTTGAACGTCAATAGGATGAAGCCACTACGATGTCTTTAAAATAAAGATTTCCATCAACAAGTGTGCAGGGAGTCAATCTAGATTTCACAACACGTAGCAACTTCATTTTTCAGCTTGATTATGTACTAAGTACTGTTTCAATGGTCAGGCCTTTTTAATTCTTACCCATTTTTATCTCCAAACACATAGCTGCCATAAAGTCTTCTAGACTGGCAGCCTCTGTAGATGAAACCCCCCACGGGTGGTGCTCCTCCACTGGACTGCAGGTCATAGACAGAAGGCTCATTTTCTGGGGAGGAACAAGGAGGCAAAGGTGGTTACAACCTACTGATTTACTTAAGGAATTATAATAATGTATGCCCATGATAGTAAGTGCTGTTTTTTGTGTTGAAATCAAAAAGATGAACCATGTTTACTTAAATTTGTCTGTAGTCTATTAGACAGAATGGTTGTATGGTTCCTATTAGGGGAACTCAATTCAATAAGACAAAAAGTGCATCTTGATTTAACCTATCACAGCAATACGTTTGATTTCTTCCTTGGCAGCCAACTTAGACATTAATATGTCTTTATCAAAACTGGAAGACAATGTATTAATTTTGTATTCATAAATGTGATGTTGAGGCAACATGGCATGTTTTCTGGATTACAGTTGTCTTGGCAAAGGGAAATATATATGGAGGTTTGCTGCCTTTAAAAATTATGATACAAGACTTGGTGTGCTCATTTCCCAACTGTGATTACTTTAGAGTTTGGGTAACTGGCTAAATCAGGCATCAAGCCAAGTGAGAAGCGGTCTGTGGTGATAACTGGCACTTTGACTTGGAGTGAGAGATGAGGGGTTTATTTGGGTTGCCAAAACAACTCTCATTGTGGCAAAGATAACCAGTCCAATGTAATTTGGAACAAACAGCAGTAATTAGTTGTTTTTTTTTGTAAAGAGAAGGCTTAGCATTGTGAAGGCGCTGCTGTTATTGATTATTTTCTCAATGTGAGAAGAACTAGGCCTCTTTCAGCTGTGTTTTCAACAATGCTAAACCATCATCTAGACAGGTTATTGTTGTTGACAGCTTTAAATCTTACTTGTGGACACAATCTTGCATTCCCTTGGAAAATCTACACTCCACGAGGGGGAGAATCTTTCTCGATCACATCATTTTTACATGCAACCTTCACTGTCTCTACACTCAACCCAGGGGGTTTTCTGAACTTGTTGCCAAAACACCATGCTCTTACAAAATGAAAGACCTTCGTAAAAACAGATGTCATTTTCAGGTTATCCAAGAGGTTAATGTATTTTCATTTCTTTCTCAAGACGTAATCCCATCAAACAAAAAAGCAGACAAAGATTGCTCTCAGTTATTTTTATCATGAGCTATCAACATTGTAAATAATGAACTCTTTCCAAACTTAAAAAAGGGTAAATATTATGAAAATGTTTGGAAAATCTCATGGAAATTGTAACTCACCATAATCTTTCCCTTTAGTAATCTCCAGTATTCTTCCTGCTGATGTGTTTTTGCCACTGGCATCTGTACAGAGGATCAGGAGACTCCCATTGTCAGTCTGAAGCCGATCTACTGCACACCTATAGAATGCAGGGAAAAAAGTAAAGTACTGAAACCAACCAACTACAAGGTGGCAAGTTGGCATAAAAACAGTCTGAGTTTCCAAAACTCTTTCCTAAAAACAGCAGTAACAAAACAGATATATGAGGATAATTGCTATGTTAGCTACTCTTTTTTGACAGTACAAAAAACAGTAAAAGTTTGAATCAGGCATCCCAATTTTGCCAGGAACAGCTGTTAAGTATGTCAGTGTGACGTTGCTGAAGTGTCTCATTAAATGTTTACTCACCTGCCTGGGTCATGTAATCCATGAGCAAATATTTCAGGTGGCTGGTTGGTGCTGTTGAAGTACGGGTTGTTCCGCGGTATTGAATAAGGTGATGTACAGCAGTCTGTGTCCACATCTACCCTCAGGATGGACCCTGTGAAATCACTGCATTCAAACACAAACAAAATACACCTTCACAATGGTGGGAGCTAGGAAAGGATTCAATCTTGGGGCACACACACCAGCACTTGATCATTTATACTACAATTCTTAGACCTCTGATCTCACCTGAGTCCATCCATCTCCTCCATATCATCCAGGGTGATCATGCCATCTCCCAGGACAATGTGCAACAGACCATCAGGGCTGAACAGAAGTTGACCGCCTAGGTGCTTCCTGTGCAGCTCTGCCACTTCCATCAGCACCCTGACAGTCCGGGTGTCCACCTGGTTCGGGTTTTTCCTTAGGAAAAACACAACACATCATTGTCACTGGGTTCTATCAATGGGTGCAAATATTACCCTACAAATTAACTAATACATGTCAGTACAACATTTCTATACCTACATGACTTCCATACGGTCTCATATTAGATTCAAAAGTATACATTGTATTAGGGGGGGTAATCCACGAACACCGTGGTGGACAGGTGCAGCCTCTGCCATGAAAGAGGCAAAGCAGCGGGTGTGGGAGAAGTTCGGAGAAGACATGGAGAAGGACTTTCGGTCGGCACCAAGGTGCTTCTGGAAAACTGTTCGCCACCTCAGGAGGGGGAAGCGGAGAACCATCCAAGCTGTGTACAGTAAGGATGGGACGCTGTTGACCTCAACTGACGAGGTAATAGGGCGGTGGAAGGAGCACTTTGAGGAACTCCTAAATCCAACTAATACCTCCTCTATGGTAGAGGCAGAGCTGGAGGATGATGGGGGATTGTCGTCAATTTCCCTGGTGGAAGTTGCTGAGGTAGTTAAACAACTCCACAGTGGCAAAGCCCCAGGGATTGATGAGATCCGTCCAGAAATGCTTAAAGCTCTGGGTGTGGAGGGGTTGTCTTGGTTGACACGCTTCTTCAACATTGCGTGGAAGTCTGGGACGGTGCCTAAGGAGTGGCAGACCGGGGTGGTGGTTCCCCTTTTTAAAAAGGGGGACCAGAGGATGTGTGCCAATTACAGGGGTATCACACTTCTCAGCCTCCCCGGTAAAGTCTACTCCAAGGTGCTGGAAAGGAGGGTTCGGTTGATAGTCGAACCTCAGGTTGAAGAGGAACAATGCGGATTCCGTCCTGGTCGTGGAACAATGGACCAGATCTTTACTCTCGCAAGGATCCTGGAGGGAGCTTGGGAGTATGCCCAACCGGTCTACATGTGTTTTGTGGATCTGGAGAAGGCGTATGACCGGGTGCCCCGGGAGATACTGTGGGAGGTGCTGCGGGAGTACGGGGTGAGGGGGTCCCTTCTCAGGGCCATCCAATCTCTGTACGACCAAAGCGAGAGCTGTGTCCGGGTTCTCGGCAGTAAGTCGGACTCGTTTCAGGTGAGAGTTGACCTCCGCCAGGGCTGCGCTTTGTCACCAATCCTGTTTGTAGTATTTATGGACAGGATATCGAGGCGTAGTCGGGGTGGAGAGGGGTTGCAGTTTGGTGGGCTGGGGATCTCATCGCTGCTTTTTGCAGATGATGTGGTCCTGATGGCATCATTGGCCTGTGACCTTCAGCACTCACTGGATCGGTTCGCAGCCGAGTGTGAAGCGGCTGGGATGAGAATCAGCACCTCTAAATCGGAGGCCACGGTTCTCAGCAGGAAACCGATGGAGTGCCTTCTCCAGGTAGGGAATGAGTCCTTACCCCAAGTGAAGGAGTTCAAGTACCTTGGAGTCTTGTTCGCGAGTGAGGGGACAATGGAGCGGGAGATTGGTCAGAGAATCGGTGCAGCGGGTGCGGTATTACATTCAATTTATCGCACCGAGCTCTCAATCTACCGGTCAGTTTTTGTTCCTACCCTCACCTATGGTCATGAAGGCTGGGTCATGACCGAAAGAACAAGATCCAGGGTACAAGCGGCCGAAATGGGTTTCCTCAGGAAGGTAGCTGGTGTCTCCCTTAGAGATAGGGTGAGAAGCTCAGTTATCCGTGAGGAGCTCGGAGTAGAGCCGCTGCTCCTTCGCGTCGAAAGGAGCCAGTTGAGGTGGTTCGGGCATCTGGTAAGGATGCCCCCTGGGCGCCTCCCTAGGGAGGTGTTCCAGGCACGTCCAGCTGGGAGGAGGCCTCAGGGAAGACCCAGGACTAGGTGGAGGGATTATATCTCCAACCTGGCCTGGGAACGCCTCGGGATCCCCCAGTCAGAGCTGGTTAATGTGGCTCGGGAAAGGGAAGTTTGGGGTCCCCTGCTGGAGCTGCTACCCCCGCGACCCGATACCAGATAAGCGGACGAAGATGGATGGATGGACATTGTATTAGGGTGTCGGTTAAGTGGCTTTTGGACGCAGTTGGCTCTTGATTAGGGTAAAAGTCACTAAAGAAATGCTATGAAATATACTGCGCAAGACAAGTACACACTTTGATTGTCTCTAATTACTTTAGAAGAAGAAGAATTGTGCTGGTGGGTAGAAGGATACAACATGGATAAGAAACGCTGACATGACATACCACACAAAATCCAACATGAAATGACATTAAATAGTTTGTGTCTGGAGACATTTAGTCTAATGCATTGTCTCAGTAAGGCAAAGACTGTGGGTGGAGATGTAACACAGGCTTAAAAATGTTGCACAAGTTCTACTGCAAAGTGAGGATTTGGCTTCACAGTATCAGCAACAAATATTTCATGATATGTTCTTTTGGGTAGTTCTGCAATTTTTAAAAAGCAGCTTGCCAAAAATAAATAAATTACTCTCTTAAACTACCATCAAATACTTTAACTGTCATTTCTCTATTGGACCCTCAAATTATGGATTATACGCTGCAGTCACCAAGACTGCATGCCAAGACTATAATTAAGATTAGATCATTAAATCAAACATACAACTGTGATTATGCAAATTAAAATGTAACACTTAAACACCTTCGTGAGAAAAGATTGTTTTCTTAATTACAGGTCATTGTGAAGGGAGTGTGGCAAAAGGCAACATTGCTATCATCACAAGTGTTGCAAATGAACGCCCATATTACGCAGTGTGCTCTTACAGCTTTCGTATTTACTATGGTTACCATTGTCTCTGTCAAATCAGTGTTGTTGGAGGGGAATAGCACATATTATGAGCAATTCCTTCAGGGTTTTGTGATCAGAACTTTTTCACAACATCCAATAAGTTTCAATTTCATCCTATTCTTATTTCTCCTAATGCATTTGAAAAGCTTATAATTGCACCATTTGAATTTTTAAGCAATCAACAGTAAAGTGAGAGCATGTACTGAAAAGCAGATTGTGGGAATTTCCACCACTCGTCATGCATTGCTACAAATTACGACTGACCACATTGTAAACTGCCCTGCATGAAGAAATGAATGTCCAGGCTATATTAATCCTCAATAGTTAATACGTCAATTTAATGTTGTGTAGACTGTAAGGCAGCTGAGGTTTTGGTTTCCTTTCAGGCAGTGACCAACTCATATTTAAGGTAGATTTGGCACACACTCCTCCCATTACCTCGAAACGGTGTATTCAACCACACGGAGAATGTGGTCGTGTGGTCCAATAGCCCAGCGCTCTTGGTTGGTGGTGTAGGAGACGTAGAGCTTGCCATTCTTCTTGTAATTGGGGTGGAATGCCAGGCTTAGCAGGCCCCTTTCATCTCCACCCTGCAGTCAGATGAGAAACACAAAAGATCCAGGAGTTAATTATGTCCCTCCTTGGCTTCTGCTCGGGCTGTGTGGGGTTGGAATCACCCCCCTCGGTCATCTTCATCATCACCAAGACCACTACATGCAAACCCCTGCACACCCATCACCCCCACCTCCTTTAATTCTTTAACCTCTCTAATCCCCCTTTTTATTTATGCATCACATTCCCTTTCACACCCCTGCTATTCTCCCATTCTCTTTTTCTACCCTTGCCTGTTTCA
This sequence comes from Sander vitreus, assembly GCF_031162955.1. Classification (NCBI taxonomy): domain Eukaryota; kingdom Metazoa; phylum Chordata; class Actinopteri; order Perciformes; family Percidae; genus Sander; species Sander vitreus. The sequence goes on along the minus strand of NC_135856.1, from coordinate 24,836,157 downwards.
CTTCACACCTTCACCAACTTCCTTGAATATACCATTACCAACCATTATGAAGCATTTGACTCTGGGTAGAGCAGCACAACCTCCTCTACAACCCCCCGCCTTTGCCCAGTCCTCTCCTCAGCCTGGTTATGTGCGCATGTCCACAGGGTCAGGGGGCCCCTGTGACGCCCAGGCCCTCCCGGTGGCCTCCATTGTGCAGTGATTTGTGTGTGTAATCTTTGGGGGATATCCGTGAATGCTACGCTGAGTGGCTGAAAGAATTTATTAGCTCACTCACAGTTCATAGAGAGCACAAAAGTGCAGAGTGCTTCAGCCCATGCTTTTTGCTCCCCAACCCTCGCTCTTTCCTGGTTTACACAAAATCCATGCAAAATTCAAGGCTTGGAGGGGGGGGGGGGTCAGAGAGCTGCCAACTCCCACTGTCTTGGCAACATGTTTAGAAAACATCCAAATTGCTTGTGTAATATGTAAACCTTTGTCTCACCCCAGAGGCAGCTACATCAGTTGTCACTACCCTGGTGGTCCTCCCATCATAGTTAGCTGTAATAATCAGCTACAGCATTTCATTCCCTAGGCAAGACAAGCCAGATCGGCCCTTTTTTTAATGTTGTACTCTCCCTCACTATTTCTTCTTGACAAAAGAAAGGACAGAATGCTAGGCTTAGGTGTAAGAATGTTTATAAAGTGATCCCTGTGTGATTGCATCCCTAAAAAACAGCTTGATTTTTTTTTTTTCTTTCACTGAGAAAATTTCAAAAAAGCGATAGTGAGCATCATGCAAAGAAGTTATCTCACTCATTCAAGTATCATGTCTACAATAACCACAGCTGTCTCATCCTTAAATATCCCCTCTGAAAATAGTAAAAAAAATAATAATAATAAAAAAAAGGAATTCAGAAAAATATATATCCTGGTTTGAGCATAAGTGACAGGCTCTGCATAGGTGTAGTCTTATGTCACAGGCCAAAGAACACACATCATAAATTGGTGAACTGAATCTCGTAGTTCTATTTGGACTGCGTTAGACCCGGCCCAGTCAAACACAGCAGTGACACAGGCCACATGAGAACGCAAAAGAGATGACTCTTTGCAAAGGAATGTACTTGAAGTACCAATGAGCAACAACAGAGACCCACATGATAAGCCACAGGGGTTCTATCAATCTGAATATAAAGTGAAATGTTGTGAAAGTTGACAAATAAATCGCCACCCCAAAAGGCAGAGTTCCTCCACAGCAAATTTATGAGTACTACTAAATGTCAGATAATTGAAGTCAAATAAAAAAGGAGTTATGTGGGAGTGGATGCAGCACACAACAGCTGGATGTTAGTTGGAGCAGAGGTGACTGCACTTTGCCAAAGAATGTCAAAAGGCTTCATCTTAGGAAGAGAAATTCTTAACCTAATCTTGAAATGCTGGATCCATATGTTGGATTTGGGGATGCAGTGACCCACATCCCCAAAATACACTCACTATAGGGAGTGGGTCAAAGACCACAATGCCAAAGAGGCCTAGATCCAGAGCCAAAGGGGGACCACCAAGATACACAGTGGTTATATGGACTGAAATATTAGCTCACTTGCTAATGACTAGCTCCTTCAGCAGCAGGCGAAAAGCAGAACTGGCACCAGAGCCATAAGAAACAAACACTGCATTAGCCTTTCACTGCAGAGAAAATCAAACGGAGATACCTTGATTAAAAGTGCCAACCTGTGGCTCCTGAGCATTGATCATGCTAAAACTGCTGCCAGAGCTGCAGTAGGTAAGATATTCTTGGCACGGCTCAAAAACCAATATACTGTACAAACAAGCTAATTTAGAGAAACTGCAGGTTTCACATACTGTCAGCTGCAACCTGAATTTCCTAGGGTTTCAGCTTCTACATTGTGGGTTTAAAAGCTGTAATTAGATTTAGGAGTTTTCCTCTGCCTTGTGTCATAGTACATTTTATCAACTACTACAGTACTGTGTGTGCACTTTTTTACTATGCCGTTATACGGTTTACTTTTCACCTACAGTACATATGGACGATGATGGGTCAATTTAGGGGTAAGCTGCAAGATTCTCTGTTTTATTGCAAGCAGTTAACCCTCATATTAATAATAATTTACCTTCATAATTTCTTAACAGATGTCAATGCTGTGGATTATAATGCCTACTATAAGTTGACTCAACTTAAAACATTCCCTCCATTATCCCCTTAAACATTGTTGTGTTTTTTTATGACTGCCATCATTCTTCCACAGCCAGGCAGGGGGTCCTGATTGAATCTCTCATGAGGTATTATGTCTTCATTTTTCACAAACACCTGCCTCTGCATTCCTCTTTTCCCTCCAAATTTTGTTCTCTGGGGCTCTGGCTTTGGCGCACTGTCAAAGTGTTGGCGTCACTCCACAGAAAGCTGGGAAAGTGAGGTGCAGGGATGAGGAGCGGTTGTTATCTGACATCTCAGAGTGCATTACATAGAATGCTGGTCCTGTCTGAGTGGCGGAGGCAGCGACACACACAACGCTACCATTTCCAATTCTGCAGGGGCAGCGGTCTTTGGGTCCGAGTGACACACAAGTTGGCTCATGCATTGTTACCCTGAACCTATTGATCCTTTCTCAGTGGCTGGTGGGCATTTCTCCACTGAAAGACATTCCACATGAGTTGATTGGAGCAAAACAATGTCTACGCCCTTCACTCAAAGACTACCTGAAGCATCTACGCTCACACCTCCCTCACACACACAGACAATACACACCTCCTGTGTAGTATTCTGCTTTTCCCTTAGCTGTACAATGAGAATCAAATCTCCACTGTAACTCCGCCACCTGTTCATACATAAATCCTATGACTTATAATAGTTTATAGCAATCTTATGACACATTAATCCTCCCACCAACCAATAATAAGATATAATCCATCATCTGGGCCATAAAGTTCATAGAATAGACTTTTTTTTTTGTGCCTAACTGCTCCATTTGTTAACAATTTTATCTTTCAATAGCAGACAGCTCACTGTTTGAGGATATTTGTGAGATCAGTATGAGTTATAGTGAAGATGAGGCCATTTATTTCTGTCCATATGAAAGCAGCCCTGAGCCTCTGATGGCCACTGAGAATGCAGAGCAGCTGTCAGCGGAGCAGGGACAGAAAGAACAACATGCTGTGACTTATTTGTTTTAACAGTGAAATGTTTTATTGCAGGCCCCTTCGCCCCCTGTAACACAGTGTCATGTCAGTGAAATATTTGAGAAACTCCAATTACCTTAATTGACAGACAAGAAAGTCTAATTTTGTTGAAAACTTTCCTGAAGATTGTTTTAAATAACTGTATTTGTTATAGCATTGCACTGCATATAGAATTTTGTTTAGACCTAATGTTTTATTTGATCACTTAAAGTTATATTCTATACATCTTCGTTTGTATTGTATTTTGTATATACACACAGACGCTTACTAACTAGAGTGCTTCCAAGCTGAAGCAACAAAACTCTTCTGTTTTTATTTATTTGGTGTGTATAAAGCAGAAAGTTGCAGCCTGTAATGCAAATAGGTATTTGTGTTTGGTACACTAAAAA